>NC_056743.1:1679025784-1679325784 GCF_019279795.1 Protopterus annectens
AAATACCCTCAGGCTGTCGTGTTACTTGGAAGAGATGTAGTGGCAGAGCTACAGTGCAAATCTGTTTTTGTTGTCCACGTCCAGACAGGAATTGCATTTATTCAGGCATTTGAAAGCCATGTGTATTAAGACAGATATGTGTAAATGTAAGTGACTGGAGAGAAACCACTTTTATATAACAAAAACAAAATACAGCAAAGCTTTCAGGTATAAAAACCCTTCCTCAGTGCATTACAATTCATAAGTGAAACACATACTAAATATATAGTGGGTCAACATCACATGACCAGCAGCCTATTGGTCATATGACTAATTTCCAATAAAAGTTAAAACCATATTTTAAAAAACATATATTAAACATACATTAAATCATACATTAAAACATTACTCATTGCAGTTTTGTCTGTTGTAAATATTTTAGTACAGGTTTTAAAGTAATGACATCATTAATTCCTGGCCACCTATCTGCTTTTAACCTAATCATCCACTCATATTCCTTTAACTCAAGTTTATTATTTATATCACCCCCCCCCCCGTGGTGTTTTTTCTACTATCTGTACTACTCTAAAAAGAAAGGTGTGTTGAATACCCTTTTCCTGTATGTGTTTATATAAAGAGTTAGTGGCTACTGCCCTCCTAATTTCCGACTTGTGTTCAACCATTCTATCTTTTAGTTTCCTAATAGTTTTTCCTATGTAGAAAGATGAACATTGGGTGCAAGTAGCCATATAGACCACTGAGGTGGTATTACAAGATGCTTTCACATTAAAAGTATATATTCTGTTTGTGATAGGATGTTTGAACTGATGACTAGTTTCGTTAGCTATATCGGAGCAACACGAACAGTTATAACATTTAAAAGTACCAGGTTTATTATGGAGTGGTGTACAAGAAAAATATAAATCCTTATAACATAACTGTTGCTTAAGTGTTCTCATATTTCTAAAAGAAAAATAAGGCCTATCATCCAATACTTTTCTAACATCCATACAGGCCATAAGAATAAGCCAGTTTTTTTGTATAACCTGTGTTATAAGGTGTGTTCTTGAATTAAAAGAGATGACAAATCTAATTTTTGTATTTGTTTGCCTACTCTCATTCCTAATCACCCATTCCGTGTAAATTGGTTTGAGTGTAGTGACTCTTTCGTTTATAGTTTTGTTCTTAAATTCAAGTAATAATTTACTATTATACCCACTTGAGGTCAGTTCCTTTATTGTAGATTCAAGTTGTACCTTGAATTTATTCTCATCCGTATTTAGTTTGCTCACTCTACCCAGTTGAGATGCTACTATGCTTCTAGAAACATGAGGCGAATGCATGCTACTATTATGTAAATAGCGTCCTGAATGTACTACCTTCTGATAGATACAAGTATCAAAGGAATCATGTGTTTTATTTAATAACAAATCTAAAAAAACTATCCTTTCTTCTGAAATCATTTTTAAACTTTAAAAAATTAGTACTATCATTCAAGTAAAGTAGAAATTGATTTAATTCCACTTCAGTGCCCCTCCATATCATGAAGCAATCATCTACAAACCGTTGATAAAATGCAACATTATGTGCAAACTGGTTGCCATTTAGTATAAATTTTGTTCCCAATTATATAGAACAAGGTTAGCATATGTGTTCGCTGTAGATGTGCCCATTGCTACCCCTGACGTTTGTATGTATAATTGCTTATCAAACAAAAATACATTATTTTTCAACACCAAGTCTAACAGGGTGCATATATTTTCTATCTTACGTGATGTTAAAGGGGTCTCTTCAGTTAAAAACTCTCTGATACATTCTATCCCATGATCATTTGGTATTACTGTGAAGAGTGAGGCTATATCTAAAGTAACCAACAGCATATGTTCTTTCATTATTTCCTTGGCTAATGGAGTCAAATGCCATTGTCTTAATTTTAATAAAAAGTCAGTAATATCTTTCAAAACAGTACTGCAGTTTTTCAGAAATGGATATAATTGTTGCTGTAAATAAAAGAAAAAACGACAGCCCTTTAGGACTGAGCAAGCAGTCCCGCAAATAAAGCAAGGTATTTTAAACCTATCAAACTTTACGTTAAATGAAGAACATTATTCGTTATTACAAAAGGGCTTATACTTCATTCCTATGGCCAACGACGATATAGTGCACATATTAACTGATATTAACTGATTTAAAACTGTTTATAAGAACAGTGACACTAAAAATGATATTTGGAAATGCATGCAATGTTGAAACTCTGTGCAAACGGAGAAGTACATTTATACCTAGTAATGTGCCGGTGTTAACTGCTTTCCATGATGTATGCGAGCAGGAAATCTGGGAGATATATAAAAATGAAAGTCCTGTAACACCTAAAAGCTTTAATTTAATGCTTTCAGAACATAGGGCTTTAAAAACATTAGTCAATAACAATGATATTATCTTAAAGTCAACGAATAAAGGAAATGCCATTGTGATAATGGATAAAGTGAAATATATAAACTCAATGGAACTTCTGCTTAGTGATACCACAGCTTTTAAAAGTATCAATAATAGTGATGTAAAGAAATGTATTAGTAACATCAATATGGCAATTTATGATTTACAATTGCAGGATGATATTAATATAGATTTATTTAATTTTTTTACTGTTTCCTGCCCTGTCATACCAGGTATATATGGTGTTCCAAAAATACATAAATCTATAAGTGATCCCCCAATGAGACCAATAGTATCAGGAGGGGGGTGGATCACTGAGCCTTTATCTATCTATTTACAGCAACAATTATATCCATTTCTGAAAAACTGCAGTACTGTTTTGAAAGATATTACTGACTTTTTATTAAAATTAAGACAATGGCATTTGACTCCATTAGCCAAGGAAATAATGAAAGAACATATGCTGTTGGTTACTTTAGATATAGCCTCACTCTTCACAGTAATACCAAATGATCATGGGATAGAATGTATCAGAGAGTTTTTAACTGAAGAGACCCCTTTAACATCACGTAAGATAGAAAATATATGCACCCTGTTAGACTTGGTGTTGAAAAATAATGTATTTTTGTTTGATAAGCAATTATACATACAAACGTCAGGGGTAGCAATGGGCACATCTACAGCGAACACATATGCTAACCTTGTTCTATATAATTGGGAACAAAAATTTATACTAAATGGCAATAACCAGTTTGCACATAATGTTGCATTTTATCAACGGTTTGTAGATGATTGCTTCATGATATGGAGGGGCACTGAAGTGGAATTAAATCAATTTCTACTTTACTTGAATGATAGTACTAATTTTTTAAAGTTTAAAATGGATTTCTCAGAAGAAAGGATAGTTTTTTTAGATTTGTTATTAAATAAAACACATGATTCCTTTGATACTTGTATACATCAGAAGGCAGTACATTCAGGACGCTATTTACATAATAGTAGCATGCATGCGCCTCATGTTTTTAGAAGCATAGTAGCATCTCAACTGGGTAGAGTGAGCAAACTAAATACAGATGAAAATAAATTTAAGGAACAACTTGAATCTACAATAAAGGAACTGACCTCCAGTGGGTATAATAGTAAATTATTACTTGATTTTAAGAACAAAACTATAAACAAAAGAGTCACTACACTCAAACCAATTTACACGGAAGGGGTGATTAGGAATGAGAGTAGGCAAATACAAAAATTAGATTTGTCATCTCTTTTAATTCAAGAACACACCTTATAACACAGGTTATACAAAAAAAACTGGCTTATTCTTATGGCCTGTATGGATATTAGAAAAGTATTGGATGATAGACCTTATTTTTCTTTTAGAAATATGAGAACACTTAAGCAACAGTTATGTTATAAGGATTTATATTTTTCTTGTACACCACTCCATAATAAACCTGGTACTTTTAAATGTTATAACGGTTCGTGTTGCTCTGATATAGCTAATGAAACTAGTCATCAGTTCAAACATCCTATCACAAACAGAATATATACTTTTAATGTAAAAGCATCTTGTAATACCACCTCAGTGGTCTATATGGCTACTTGCACCCAATGTTCATCATTCTACATAGGAAAAACTATTAGGAAACTAAAAGATAGAATTGTTGAACACAAGTCGGAAATTAGGAGGGCAGTAGCCACTAACTCTTTATATAAACACATACAGGAAAAGGGTATTCATAAACACATACAGGAAAAGGGTATTCAACACACCTTTCTTTTTAGAGTAGTACAGATAGTAGAAAAAACACCACGGGGGGGTGATATAAATAATAAACTTGAGTTAAAGGAATACGAGTGGATGATTAGGTTAAAAGCAGATAGGTGGCCAGGAATTAATGATGTCATTACTTTAAAACCTGTACTAAAATATTTACAACAGACAAAACTGCAATGAGTAATGTTTTAATGTATGATTTAATGTATGTTTTAATATATGTTTTTAATATATGGTTTTACTTTTATTGTAAATTAGTCATATGACCAATAGGCTGCTGGTCATGTGATGTTGACCCACTATATATTCAGTATGTATTTCACTTGTGAATTGTAATGCACTGAGGAAGGGTTTTTATACCTGAAAGCTTTGCTGTATTTTGTTTTGTTATATAAAAGTGGTTTCTCTCCAGTTCGTTGTGTATTTCTCAGCAGTTATCCTTTGAATACATAAATGTAAGTGACACCTGAAAGGAGGTACACATGTATATGTTTAAGGGCGAGCAGGAGGAAATGTGGGTGCAGACTGTATGTAAACTTTTCCTTCACATTCCTGAACTTTTATTACCTAATAGTACCCATTCATCAGGTGTGTGCGCATTCCATTTCAGGCATTATTAAGGCTAACTAGTGACCATCTGGTATATTGTACACCGACTGAAAAAAGATACTTTTCAATTAATTCTATAGATGACTGAATGATTTTATCTGTGATCAGCTATCACAGGTGAAAACACAATATTTAGGGGAATTAACAATCCTTAATACAACTCTAAAACAAGACAGCTTACTTGGTAAATCTGTAACACAAGTAACAGATATGCATTAATAATGTTTCCAGGTATAATCAAGGTACTGACTTTCACTGTGAAAATAAGCAGTATATATCACAAGACATGGTATTATAAAAGTATGAAACATCATGAAATAGTTGTATGCAAAGCAGCACATATATCTAATCCCCACTGGAATATCTCCCACAGAGGATGTTCAAATCAATCAAGAAAACAACAATTGCTGGAAAAACATTCCCAAGAATTCATTAAAGTGCTACCACATCATATTAAGGGCTGTGATAAAAAGACCCATTTAATGCAATGCAGCATTTTGCAATTACTGGACACATTAGCCATACCATTAAGAAATAACTCATTATCAGTTAATGTGTATGTCTATGAACTGAAGCACTTAAAGCGGTAGTTACCTGTAGCAGCTGCATCTTGTAAGAACAGGGATCCCACTCAGTCATTATCCTACACACACAAGCACACAGTAAAACACATGCAGCCACACAGCACACCTCAGAGCTGTCCCTGTTATAAGAATGCTCACATTGTCCCCTTTTCCCCCCTGCACATTTAACTCATGGATGATTTCAGTCAGCTCTTAATGTCAGACATTAGAGTTTCACATTTCACATTACTCAGCAAATACATGTAAGGGTAAAACAAATGTTCACAAGAATGAGATGTATGCCTAACATTTCCTGCCCCTTTTCCTTGTGCATCACAACATGGTGCAGGCATTGCATAATGCCCAAGAGCCTTCATGTTTATTAAAAAAAAACACATGCATGATGAGATTCTCAGGTAGCGCAGCAGGAAAATGTAGGGGTTTCTGGTTTTAACGGTTGTGGTTCAAATCCATTTTCCTGTTTTTTTCTCATTTACATATTCATAAAAGATATCCCTGATTTCTGGTGGTGGCATAGAGGACTAATACGCTGGTGTGAGGCACAGGGTTTGATGCTGGTTTACTGCCTTTTTTGCAATGTTACATATCTCTGGTGAGTAGTGTTTGAAGGTTTCCTGCATCTTTTTTTCAGTATGAGTTCATAGGCTCATAGGTGTTTACTAGGCTAATGACCACAAGGGCCTTTTTAAGCTTAGCCATGCATCCCGAATCTATAACAAGTTCTGATACCCTTGATACGTATAAGCAGAGGTTTGGAAGATGAAATATTTACAAGCAGGGGCTTGGGAGATGAACCATTTACAGGTTGCCTGTGTCCATTAGAGACATAGGTGCCAAACCAGGAATGAATCCTTCCTGTTCTACATCCAATTGTCCAAGTTGCACTTGAATTGGGTTAAGGAGGAACTCTGCTTTACATGGATGGGGAGCCTGTTCCATAGATAGGGTAGTCTCTGGGATACATACCTGTCTCTCCAGCAGGTCCTATTTATATCACAGGCAAGGTTTAAGTGTTTAGAATGGGTAATTATGGTGCTGTATATTTTGTGGATATGCAGGATGTCAATCAGAGTGCGGACTGACAATGCCCTGTATACCAGGCATAGATCTCCCCTGAAAAGCTTATAAGTGACAGAATAGAGGGATAGGGTCTTGAGGTGGTCTGCATAGGACATTTTACCTATGCCCTTTATCCTTTTAGTGAGGAACCCCTGTGGACATTCCAGTTGCTGGATATGCCTGGCTAGGTACATACCAAATGGGGGATTGTACTCAATGATATGTCTGATGAATGATGAATACAGTGGAATGATGACTACTTTGGACTTAGATGCCATACCTTTGTTTATAAGTTGCGCAACATAGAATGATTACCTCACTACTGTAGACATGTGATAGTCAAAGGCTAGATTACTATTTATGTGTGTCCCTAAGTCAATGACTACTAGGCATCTCTAAGGGGTGTGTTGTCAATAAGATAGTTGCCAGGGGTGGATGACTTCCCAAAGGATACTATTATGCTTTTCTTGGCATTTAGTTTTAGTCCATGACTCTGACACAAGTTGTTTGCCTGTGTCAGTCACACCTGGAGAACATTTGTGTCAGTGTGGGTTCAATGATAGCTCTTAATTTGCAACCATTTGCAAATTTAGTCAGCCAGAGACCACTGACATTGGCTTTGACTTCAGAGATGTAAATGCCAAAAAAGAGCAGTGCAAGGACTGATCCCTGAGGGATTGCATTTGTAAGTGGCCTCTTTGTAGAGGTGGTCCCCCCAATTCTAACTTCATGGGTCCTGTCTGTGAGCTAGTTGGCTATCCATCGTTTGACAAACAAGTTTGGACCTAACCTCTTGAGTTTGTCAACAATGCCCGAGTGGGGTATTGTTTAAAATGCCTTGGCCAGATCAAGGTAGGCAGTGCGAACCATTTTCCCTTATTCATTGCTTTGATTACCTTCTTAAAGAAGTCCAGCAGGTTGAGTAGGCATGATCTGCCCTTGACGAAACCAAACTGGGTCGGGTCCAGTGTCTGGAGGTTTACTATATATCTATTGATCATTTCCATGATGATTCTTTCCATGGCTTTATATATAAGAGCAGTGAGACTTATGGGACTGCAGTTTTCAGGGACTGTAGATGGGCCACCTTTGTGCAGAAGAATGACTGTTGCTGTTCTCCATTCATAAAGCAAAAAGCCTGCTTGGAGGCTACAGTTAAACATCAATTCCAGAAGCCCTGATAGTTCATGTTTCATGTTATTTAGAAAGCATCCTGGGTCTTTAAGGCACACCATATTAGTATACCTGGTGTCTAGTGTTTCTCTTCACTTATCCAATCCTAGCAGTTTTTAAGTTTTGCTCAGGCATGCATATACATTTATCCCTGGACTCTAGCATTTCCCACCATCCCTCTATCCCTGCCACATGTAAGTGCCAGTCAGGCACAAGCATAGAGTTTTCCTGGTGGCTACTAGTTCAACCCAACCACTGTTACAGACTGTGCTTGTTAGTGTATGGGTGTGTGGAAGTACAACAGCCACCCCAACCCTCACACACACACACACACACACACACACACACACACACACACACACACACACACACACACACACAGATACACACAGACACACACACAGACACACACACACACACACACACACACACACACACACACACACACACACACACACACACACACACACACACACTCACACACTCATTCATTCATTCATTCATTCATTCATTCATTCATTCATTCACTTACATGTGCACACACACACACACACACACACACACACACACACACACACACACATGCATGTAGACACATATAGACACACACACCTACCTGATCCCCTCTCCATTTTCCCCTGTCACTCCCTCCCAGGCAGACACACCTTGATGGACTACCATGATGTGGACGGAGTAAGTATGCCATTCTCTGCACAACAAAGCAATGCTATGATTTGCGTAGCAATACCATGCCTTCCTTGAGACAGTTCCAGGAGAAAGATTACATGGCTAATTGGTTTATGGCTCTCCACTGGACTGTCATGGGACATAGCTACAGAGACAGTCCACAGCAGTGATGCACATCTTTGTGCAAAAGCACTATGGTAAGGATGTCTATGAATTCAGAAAGTTATTTCCAGTAACCTTTATGAATTCCCCTGTGTTCAAAATGCTTATTTGAATGAATTTAGCTATTGTGAATTCATGGTTAATATGCACTTTAGGAATGACACAAATTAGTGCTTCAGCTACATATGATTTACTCCACTCAAATGTTTTACAGATATATATATCATCAGATTTAGGCCCATTAAAATCATCAGATACAATTTGCTGTCATTGCTTTTTAATAATTCAGTCCTTGCTGGCTAAGTCATTAGTGTATGCCACTGGATTACCTAATAGAAAAGAAAACTAGATGATATCATCTGTTTCCTACCTAGTCTTAGCCAGTGGTGAATCTGAAGAATATATTACAGAGATCACTCCCTGGTGAAAGTGTTATTTAAGCTGTAGTCCTATGCTCACTTCATTTGACATAATTAGAGCAGTTCAGGTTGACAGCATTATCGATTCTCAGTAACAATTTCTAGATCATTCTGTAGGACCTATAGGTATTTACAAGCTGGCTGAGGCATACAATCCCTGAAGCATGTCCTGGTTCATCCTGGGTCTCCAATGGACAGATGCAACCTGTAAGCATTTTACCTCTCATGTCCTAGCTTATACATACCCCTACAATTAATGTCTAGGGTACAAAACCTGTTGGATACATTTGGGATGCATGGCTAGAGTTAAAAAGACCCTTACGGTCATTAGCCTTGTATATCCCTCTGAACCTATGAGCCTATCTACACTTCCTTGTGCAGTAACCTTTCTGCCTTACTGCATACATAATCTTGTCAGTGAAGCAATCAATAAGTATTAAAGTAGTGGTATTAGAATTTGATATACATTGTGTTACTCAACAAAGATGACACCTTTTCCCAATTTTAAAAGTAAATGGCAAGAGTATTCATATTTGTGTCTTTCGGCTTTTCCCGGTTAGGGGTCGCCACAGCGGAACTCCGGTCCGCTAATGATTGGCAGTTGATTTTTACATACCGGCTTGCCACGCCTGACACACAACCTTCAACGAAGGTACGCCCATTCACGCATGTCTCCACGCAGAAGACGTTCTAGCTGTGAATCGAACCGGACAGCGTCTTACTGCGAGGCGACAACGCTACCGCAGCACCACCACCGCGGGTCGGCAAGAGTATTCATATAAATCCACTAAACCCAAAATTGCTAGCTTAAAAATTATAGCACATTTTATTGCACAAAATAAATTATTTTCAAAAGGTGCATACAGTAGCATACATGGTGTATGCCCAACTACAACCAAACAGGCCATGATAGTGAAAAAACAGGTAAGCTATGGTGTAAAGTTCCCATTCTACTGGTCGTCCTATATTTCCTTCCTTGTACATAATAATGAACTTTGTGCAGTGATTGAAAAGATGAAATCATGCATGCGTATGTTAGGAAATAAAGTTTCTGGGTTCATGTTCTAAGATAGAATGAAGACCCAAGCAATCCTGGTTAATGTTGGAATGCAATTATTACTCATAAAGCTTCAGAAGAATCAGCTGAAGTGCTTTGGGCACCTTATAAGGATGCCCCAGTGATGCCTAGTTTAGGAGGTGTACCAAGTCTGCCTCACTATGAAAAGGACCCAGGGAGAACCCAGGACATGCTGCAGGGATTGTATCTCTCAGCTAGCATGTAAATGCCTAAAGGTCCTGCAGAATGATCTAGAAATTGTTACTGAGAATAGAGAAGGTGGATCTACCATGATAAGCTTGTGCCATCACAACAACAACCATGGCAAGGAATTTTGTAAAAAGGAATAGTGGTTGGATAAATGGAAGGATGAAAGGATAGAAGACTGGATTGATGGATGGATGCATGGACAGATGGATTCATGGTTGAATAGATGGATGGATGGAGACCCAGCTGTAAGAGTACTGCACAGGGAAATTCTACATATAACAATGCTTAAAACTTCAGTGAGAACGCTTTTATTCATTTATTTACTTAATTCATTATTACAATGAATGAAAAAAATATTCATTTTGTATTACTTCAGCTTACCAAAAAAATTTCACTTATCTGATGCTCTTTTTATATTTTATGCTGGCCTGTTTTATTGTGTGCACTTAAACATATATTAATCTAGAAACATGAAGTAAACCACAGTCGTCATCAGTTTTAGTAAATTAAATGTTCCCTCTACTTGTTTGTCATTTTTTTACATTATTTGTCAAATGCATATATTTTCAGTAGTACATATAAAATGATACTGATATGTAGTAACACTAAAGAAGATACCAATGTATTGTTGAAACACTCCATGGAATATATTTATTTATTCTTTTTGACTGGATTAGTACTACTACGCTACTAGCCTCTTTCAAAGGAGACCAGAGGTGGTATTTATACTATAGAAGAAATTAGACCAGGGCAATGAGGGACTTCCCCTTAGGGTCAGCCTTAGGTCAAGTAGTGCCCTAGGCAAAAGGGCTTCACAGCACACACACACACACACACACACACACACACACACACACACACACACACACACACACACACCACCTGATGCTCCCAGCCTGGTCTATTTACACCACCCAGTTTACTGGAAAAGTTTCCTACTAAAGCTGTGCCCTAGGTGGCCACCTAGTTGGCCTATGCCTAAGGCTGGCTATGCTTCCCCTATTGATAATTGTTGCAAGTGGGACCAGTTTTGCTGGAGCACTTCCTGTTTCTATTCAAGTACAGAGGCAGACCACCCAAAAAGGGAGGCAGATAGAGAGAGAAAAAGATGATGGAAAATTGAGAGAAATGGAGGAGAAAGAAAGCACTGAGACCAGAGAATGTGTGCAGGATTCTCTTTCAAGGAAAACCATTTGATGGAGGTGAGTCAGCAAATGATGGATGTATAATTACAACTATCCAGTCAAGAGGAGTGCAGGATGTTTTACTTAAAAATGGTGATGCAGACTGAGCCAGAAATGAAAGAGATGTTTCCATGGGGGGCATTATGGGGAAAGTGCAAAAGGATGATGCAGGGACAATCCTGAAGGATATTGGTGGGATGGAAAAGAAAATATATGCAGAGAAAGTAAAAGAAGACACAAGGGGACTAGCAGCAAACAAGGCAGAAGAAAATGAAAAACAGAAGTACATTGTAAGGATTCAAAGTAAAGAAGAAAAAGAAATGGAGAGAGATGAAGTGTGGGGCAATTGTATAGTTCTTTTGGATGTAAAAGCAAATAAGATAAGAGCATTTATTCTTATTAACAAAGAGACATTTTGTGACTTTATATTTGAGACTATTTTTTCAATGGAAAATTTTCTTGGAGAATATGAAAAAAAATGCTGTAACCTATGGGAGGTTTATGTGACAAAGGCATTTAACAGAAAAACAAAAATAAAGTTCATGTACAATTCTGAACAGAGGTAGAGTGATAGACTTTTAAAGGACATTTGAAAATGTTATGTAAAGAAGTACTGGACATTGCAAATGTTTATGGCAAAAGGGGTTTATGGACTGGTGGCTGGGGTTGTAATACTGTGTTAAAAATAAAAAAAGAAACAAATATACATATACCAAGCAAGATACACGTGAAGGGAATATTGGTCTCATAAAGTATTGAGGACAATCCATAACATGTTTTTATGTTTTTTTTTTTTTTTTTTTTTTGTGGAAAGGAAGAGCATATGATAAGTGACTATGACAAAATAAACTGTTATATCTGTGTGTGTGGGAGGGAGGACATGATGCAAAAAATGTGAATTGAAATCTTATAAATGTAACAAATTTGACATTTATGGATGGATTGCAAAAACTAAAATAAGAGTAACGAACATGAAAAAGAAACAATAAAATGAACAAGGAGAAGACATTTTAGAAATACTAGAATAGAAGAAAAATGAGATGACAGAAAATAAAGTGGACATAGAAGAAGGTTCTAAAATAAGTGATGAAGAAGACATAAACTGGGAGGTAGTAAAACAAAAAAAATAATTATATTGGTAAATGTGTAAAAGATGGTAAAAGAAAAATTAAAGAGATAAGTACAACAGAAAAAAGAAAGGAAATGAATGAAAAAGAACATATGCAGCTAATGACTGGGGGTTGTTATAATGGTTAAGGTGTTTGATTCACATATTCACGCTACAGGTTTGATTTTCACTTTTGGGAGGGAAGTTGGCAGGCTTAGAATGGCCTATTAGGAAAGCTAGTAATTAACTGTAAATGTCTGCGGCCATGAATGTAAGAAAAGTGGAAAAAAATGAAAATTTTAGACTGCTTTCTATAAATCTGAATAGTATTAAGAACATACTAAGAAGACTAGGGATTTTGTAGTGTTGTAATACATGTGATGTAGCTATAATTATTTTATAACACACAAGATTTTTAACAAAGAAAGCAAGAATATAAACAGAAAAACTATGTGGAGGAAAGATAGTCTGGAATTTGGGAAATGAGCGATGTTTTGGAGTAGCCATATTCTGTAGAAATACAGTAAAAGATATTAGATGCAACATTAACAAAACTGGGAAGATTACCCATTGCAGATTTAAAATGAAAAGAACAAGTATATAGAATTAAAACATTATATGTTTATACTAATTGTAAAGAAAGGGAAAGCTTATTTCATCAGATTTGAGACTATGTAGTGGTAAATATGAATATTATAATAACAGGAGACTTTAATTGTGATTGCAGAGGCATGGATAAAAAGAAAGGAAATGATATAAGAAAAAAATATTAGAAGTTATAAGCTGTGGAAAGTTAAAACTATGGAACAATAATTCATGGAGTTACAAAAGGTGTATGTATAGAACTGAAATAGATTATTTTATGGTATCAGAAGGTTTAGTTATAGGAGAAGGGGAGGTAGTTGAAACAGGATTTTTCTAGTTATCTTGCAATATGGCTAGAGATAAAGGAAGGCAAGGAATGTATACAAATAAGCAAATGAATAAAAAAGATTAATGAGAAAGCATGAAATGAAGAAGGAAAGAGATTAGTAATAAAGTTATGGAAAGATCATATTACTATGAGAACATATTCTAAAAACTGGTCTGAATGGAGGACGATATTTAAGGAAAAATACAAAAACGTTTTTACAGTGGCAATATGATGTGAGAAAAGTAGAGAAAGAAAAATATAAAAGAAGATACAAGGATGGATTGGAAGATTTAGAACATAATGACAGAAAAGTATTTTGATAAAGAAAAATAATTATATGAAAGAAATCAAGAAGAAATACAAGAATTACTATATGATCAAAGATTTTTTTTTACAAAGAAAAAGAGAAATATCAAGTTACTTAAGCAGGTTAGTAAAGGAAGACAATAGCATAATAAGAGAAATAGAAAATGTAAAAGAAGTCATAGAAAACACTCAGGAGAAGATTATGTGTAGTATAATACAATATGTACAAGAAATATTTAAAGAAAAAAAGAAGGTAATAGAAAATGTGAAAAGTAAAAAAAAAGTTAACAGAAAAAGACAATAAAGAGTTGGAAAATGAGATTTATTTAAATGAGTTATATAAAGATAGATTCTGCTGCAGGACCAGATGGAATAGGGTATGAAATGTATACAAATGTAAGGGATTGGAAAAAATAAAAAATAAAATAAAGATTTTGGATGAATGGATAAATGGAGGCTTTATGTATAAAGAATTATGCAGTGGAATACTTAAATTCATGTGGAAGAAGGAAGATAGAAGACAATTAAAAATGGAGACCAATAGTATTGAATAACAATGATTGTAAGATCTTTATGAAAATAATACAAAATAAATTTGAAACTAAAATGTAAAATACTATAGAATATAGTATATATAGTATAAAGGGGAAGGATTGTCAAGAATTATTAATGATAGAGAAACTGATGGTGATACGATGAACAGAAAAAAGGAAGCAAAATGATTATAGGAAACCTTAATGAGACTTTTGATTCAATTTATTCTGAAATCTTATGGGTAATAGTGAATGAATATAATATAAGTGAGAATGTCAGGAAATTATGTACGTCAATATATAGTAATGATAAAGTAAAAATACTTGTAAATGGCTGGTTAAGCCAAGAGGTACATATGAAGAAAGATATAAGACAGGGATGTGGAATGAGCTCTATACTCTTTGCATTACTTATGAATGTGCTAGTCTGTGAAATAAATCACAAAATGAAGGTTGTGGGGCATATAACACCTGAAGTTTATGTGTTCCAGTTCTGTTAACATATGCAAATGGCACTATAATAATTGCAAAGAAACACAATTTGGATGAAACAAATAATAATTTGCACAAATGAGTGTCTACAGGTGATAGGGGAGGCTTTAACTAAAGAGAAAAGTAAAGGTTTAGGTGATGTATCAAAGACAGGTGGTATATATTTTACAATAAATTAAATTTCTGTGTTAGGTATAACATTTTGGAATAAAGAAGTAAGTAGAATTCAGTGTAAAAAAATAGAAGAAATAAAACAAACCATCTTTTCTTGAGAACATATAAATTATCAGTCCAGAAAAAGGCTTATTTAACAAATTCAGTAATGATGGGAAAATAGCATACTTAGCAAGTGCATTTGCATTGTAAACATTATTTGAAGAAAGATTATTGCAGATATTTTTTCATTTATATTGGGTTTTAGATTAAACCCAGTAAAAAAGGAGTTCTTTATATAAATAAGAGACAGAAGTTTAGGGTTATTTAACCCAGTGGTATACTCTAGATGATTGCACTGAAGAAGTGATATCCCAACCCTATGTGCAAATATGGGAAAAGGTGGTTGTGGATGGATGGGCAGATGGATGGATAGATAGATATGTTGTTTCATTAACTTTACACAAAGAGTTAAAGTGGAAAAATGAAAAAGAGGAGATATTAGTAGTAAAACTGTATAAATTTAAGTATGACAAATGTTGGCCTACTGTGAAAAAGAAAAAGAGGGTGTACATTAAGAAATAAAGTGTTAACAAGAAAAATATTTTTATGGAAAATAAAATTGATGATATAGAAAAAGACAGAAAAGTATGGTACAAGAATGTAGTGATAGAACATTACTATATAAAACCATTTGAAAAATCTAACAGATGAAAAAAAATTAAAGCTATAAAAATATGAAGCAAATGGTGTAATCAGAAAGTAGAATGTCAAGATTTTTTGTGGAGACTAATAATAGATAAGTTGCCAATAAAAGTAAATATGCCATATAAAAAGAAAAGTGATAGAATATGCTAACATTGTCAAGAAGAATAAATTATGGAACACGTGCTTTTGAAATGTAAAACAATACAAAGTTATGGGGAAAACTAAGTAAAGAAGATTTTTTTGAATTTATAAAAGAAGTGGGTAAAATAAACATGAATGTGGTTAAATATGGATATTATACAAAGAGAAGTAAAGAATATGTTAAAAGAATATATAATAAGTTATTTTATGTTAGATGGATTATATGGAATGAAAGATAAATAAAGAGCCATTACTTTTTTCAATAGGTACCACGGGATCTTTTACATCCACCTGAGCTACTACCAACTCAAGCCAATGGGGCCTAGTTCAGATGGGGCCTAGTTTTAACATGTCATTCAGAATAATGCGCACTCAGGATGGAAGCACCCTCCTTATGCTGCACTGCAGTGTCAGTAATGAATCTACCTGGTGTAGGAATAGAAGTCACAGCCTTCTGCACAAAAGGTTGGTATGCTGCATGTTACCGCACTGGCACTGCCATCTGTTACTGAAAGAGTAAAGGAATGAGAAAAATGAGTGATACTGATTGTTTTTAAGGATTAAAGAAACACCTTCCACAAATTAAATGGAATGCTTACTTGCAGTAAGATATTAATGCCTGCATTAATCTAAAAGGCATGCTAAATCTCAGAGTAAGGCTATATTGTACTTATTATTAACATTACTGCACTGAGTTTGTACTACAAAAAGTTACTAATTTCATATAGAGAACTGCTGAACTTTTAATTGTTGTTACTAAATGATTACAAAAGTTATCATTCTGTGTTTTAGGTAATGCATAACTTTTTTATAGTGTATTACTTTTGCAAACGTATTTCTGAATAAATTTGTATTTAAAAAAATGAAGGGGAGAAATCTATGTTAATAACTGATGAAAGTGCTAAACTTATTATCTGTCTTGTGGTCATTGTACAGTATTCCACTTGTCTTGGCTCTAATTTGTTTTATTTTTATTTCACATTTGTTTATCAGTGTAATGCACTGATTTCAATGGACCATTTACAAGCATGACTGGAGAGAATATATCACAATATAAAAAAAAGAGATAACACTATACAGAGTGTAAAACAGAGATACATATCTACACAGTCTTTGACAACTATGCAACTTTTATACATGAGAAATGAAAAGGCAAGTTAAAAACAAGGTGGATACAAAAGAAAGTAATGCATAGGTCTCGTTGTTTTTAGGATTCCACTGCTGTTTTAAATGTTTCCTCCATTATGTATCCAGTTTTCCACCTTATTTGTTAGTCACACATTTCTTTTGCAGTATCATATCATGTCATTTTGCATTCTCTTTCCTGTGAATCTGCATTATCAGGTCTATATTAAAATCTCAAAGTTATGGAACATCGAATACAATATGGTCAACACCATATTGCTGAAATTCCGTGACTTCAAAATTAAAAAAAAATAAAATTTAAACTCAAAATACTTACCTGAATAGGTTTAAGCAGGGGGGCAAGCCCCTTTGCACCCCCACACCCCCGCTACTTAAATATACCAACTCTGAGGTCGCACTTCAATGTAGAATGGTGTGGAAAAGGGAAGACTTCCTTTTCCTGCACTGTATCGCAATCTCAGAGTTGGTATATTTAAGTAGTGGGGGTGTGGGGGGTGCAGAGGGGGCTTGCCCCCCTGTGTAAACACTTTCGTTTTTTTTTGTTTTAATATTTTTTATTAGACTTCGATGGTTTAATACTTCGATGCATAGAGTTCAATCTTTATGCATTCAAAGTATTAAACTTTCGAGGTTATAATATAGACCCACATTATCAGTATGCAGCAGTATTGCTGGGTCTTTTTATGGCTTCAAAGAGTGCAGTAAAATGACATCACTGGCGGGTCTTTTACAAGTGCTCAGTCTCAAGCAGATAAAACCACTGTCTTGAAGCCAGGGACTCAAAAAACATGTACCTTATTTAAGCCTCTGTTCAGACTTGAACTTGAATATGAATTTGGGCAAGCAGACATGGGGAGGGAACAGGAGAGAATTTTTACAGTTAGGAAGTGGAAGGGGATTTTAGGCTTACGGAGCAGAAGGGAGTTTTAGAGTTAAGGAGCATTCAGGGAATTTAATGTTACATGAGGGGGTCAGAGTTTTAAGTATAAAAAGTGATAGAACTCTTTACAGTAACAAAGGGGGGGGGTGGAGTTTTTCTGAAAAGGAGTAAAGAATCAGATTGGGAACAAGCTAGGAGATTTAGGGTTAGAGTTAAGGCTTTGGCAGAGCTATACAGCTTTATTGGATCATGTGTTGAGTGAACAACATAGAAATAGGAAATCAGGCTAGTGAAAGTTTGAGCACTTGTGTTTTTGAACAAGAACTAGGAAGCAAGCGTGGTGCAAGCTACCAGCATGCAAGTAGTAAACCCACCACTGGCCTCTTAAAACATGACACTGTCAAACAACAAAAGTAATTTCCAGTACAAATGAGGAAAATAAAAGACTGTTAGTTGCACTGTCATAATAAATACATCTATCTATCTATCTATCTATCTATCTATCTATCTATCTATCTATCTATCTATCTATCTATCTCTCTGTCTATATTTCAATCTATATATAAACGGAATACATTTGTTTTTGTTAACTCAATTTTTTGGTTGATTTTACAGCAATATATGTAACAGTCTTCAAATTTTCCTCATTCAGAATGGCTGTGTCTTTTCTGCTTGTTTCAAAGAGTTCCAAGTAAATGTACTTGATTCCTCTTTTAGATCTTTAACAGAAGACTGCAGTTGTATTCCGGGGTGGTGCAGCGGTAGCGTTATTGCCTCACAGCAAGAGGTTCTCCCATTCGATGCTTGGATTGGGAGTGCCTTCTGTGTGGAGTCTGCATGTCCTCCCCGTGGTCGAATGGGCTTTAGAAAGACATGCCTTGAATGGGTGTGCCTTTGTTGAAGTTTGGGTGTTGAGCTGGAAACTTGACACCATAAAATCCAACTGCCAATCATTAGTGGACTGGAGTTCTGCTGTGGCGACCCCCTAACTGGGAAAAGCTGAAAGACAAACAAACAACAGAAGACTGTAGTTGTGACTCAAGGCTGCAGCTTTCTAACAGTTAATGTTATTCATACTCAGTGCTAACTGCAATATTATATATATATATATATATATATATATATATATATATATATATATATATATATCCAGATTTGATTATATTTACATAAAAATCTTGGCCAGCAGTAACAGTCTTAGTGACAGCAACTGAGTAGATTTTATTGTAAGATATACTTTAACACATATTTTTAGACAGTTTGTAAGTAGGGCTTGTCAGGATGGTAATGGTCATACTTTACTTATTTATTTAATATTTGATAATTGAGTAGATGTGCTGCTACAATGATCCTTTTTAGCTAATACTTGAGCAAATACTTTATCTGTGTAGTACAGAATAGATTTTGAGCAGACCAAGAGGTGACCATATTTGGTAGATTTTCATTTTCTGTATTAGCCCCACATATAATAAACAATAAAGTTTGTTACATACAACAATATATTACCTGTGATTATAGTGGTATGTGTGAGTGTTTGCATATACATTGGGACTCTAGAACATTTTAAAGCTATTAATTTAAATGCAATCAACATCAATAGTCAGGATGATGTCATTTGCAAGTTTATTTTTTTATGTCAGGTACAAGACATGCAGAAATACTTGGAGAGAAGCCAATGTGTTGGGCTAAGTGACAGCAATAATACAGTCTGGCAGGAATGCTAGAACCTAGTGCTGATATGAATTAAATGCAAGATGTGTGGACATTAATTATTAAAGACAGGAAGTATTATTTGAATATAAGTGACTGCATGGTATAATGGAATTTTTAATATTTATGTCTGAAAATCAGTCTGTATTTATTATGGCTTCAAAATGCTAGCCTTTTGCAAATGCTTATGTAATGACACACATGATCTGGTTTAATAAGTGCTTATATTGCCTACAACAGAGCTACAGAATATTTTGTAATGGTTATATATTATTCCACAAGCACAACTTGTGCTTCTGTGTAACAATCTGTGTAGAATTATCACAGAAGTTTAGTAAACTGGCCACATCTGACAAGTTAAGCTAACGCACAGGCAGACTGTGGTAAATACAAGGTAATCATTCTGCAGAATATTACACACCTATCTAATGACTAATGGTGAGAATCAAACTCTGTATCTTGGACGTACAAAGCAAACACCTTAATCATTATGCCAGCCCCCAACTTCTGTAATAAACAACAATAGTATCTTCTCCGGGCTGTATTTCCCTTATGCTTTTGACAGCCCTAAATATGATGCTTTGCTGTAATTACAAAGGTAACAAATTATTAAGGAAGACGTAACTGGAAAATGAAAATAGGCAATTTACTTTTACACATATGTGTTATTTAAAAATAATCATTCAGTGGAAGTCTAGCATGAACATTTTATTAGAATTTCATAAATCTGTATGTCTACCTGCAAGAATCAGTAGGGAAAGGCTGTAATAAAATGGATTTGTTACTGTTATAACAATTAGAATTGCATCCTTGCTCTGCCTGGTTCTCATTT
This sequence comes from Protopterus annectens, assembly GCF_019279795.1. Taxonomy (NCBI): domain Eukaryota; kingdom Metazoa; phylum Chordata; order Ceratodontiformes; family Protopteridae; genus Protopterus; species Protopterus annectens. The sequence goes on from NC_056743.1 coordinate 1,679,046,043, forward strand.
TTGTTCAGCAGCTAGACAGCTAAAACACCTTCTCTTTACAGTTTAAAGATCCTCCTTGTGTCTGCATATATATATATATATATATATATATATATATATATATATCTATCTATATATATATATATATATATATATATATATATGTATATATATATATATATATATATATATATATGTGTGTGTGTGTGTGTGTGTGTGTGTGTGTGTGTATATATATATATATATATATATATATATATATATATATATATATACATACACATTTTTTTTCTGCCATGTCTGGTTTCCTTCCACATCATATAGACACAGTGTATGTGTGTGTGTGTGTGTGTGTGTGTGTGTGTGTGTGTATATACATACCTAAAGATAAAATCAGATTTTTAGTGATGGCATCATTTTCCTCACATTCAATTGAAGCTGACTGTAAAAAAAAAAAAAAAAAAGAAAAAAGAGTTGCGTGCTATACTTGCTAAATATTTTAAGAATGCTTATTAAATGTAGTGAATAAGATGTTTTATTACTAATCCATTTTTGATCAGCTGTTGGTATAACTTGAATGCTAAAAGTGCAGCTTTAGTCAGAGATCTTATGCTTTACCTTTGCAAGAAACGATTTGCATATCTCATTGAAATAAAAGCATGGTTGCTGACAGAGCTGTTACCATTTTATGTCAGTAGATTGTGGCTGTGACTGATGCAGTTGTCAGATTTATTTCATCCTGAAAACTGTGATGTAGAAACTATTCAGATATGTATAAAGAAACAGTACTGAAGTTAATATACAGAACTGCTGTACATAGAAGCTGCAGTTCAATACATTCTATTTTAAGCATGAATTTATTCCACATTTCAAAAGATTACTCAAATATCGTTTGGCCCTTTTTTCTGTTTTATTTGCATATATATGCTACTTAACAGTAGGAGATATAAAGGAAATGATAAACAGATGTGGTACTTACCTAATGAAAGAAATAATCTGTCTGTTTGCACTGTGGAAAACAGCTTGCATTTATGTAATTTCCTAATCTCTTTGGGGAGAAGGGTTGTGAACTGAAAGCATTGAGATGATTCATTATTTAACTCCTTTAGTACATATAGAGTTAATTCACAGGAGTCTCAATATTTAAAAAAGTGATTCACCTAGCTTAACCCTTACCATCTATTTGAACATTTAAATAAACAAATTATCTAAACTATCTACATAAGTAGCTAGTTCTAAAACAGGCAACAAAGAGTAGTGCTTGTATTATAACAGTTTTCTTGAAGATGTTTGGACATTTATTTGCAACAGTTTGCATGTCCTACTATCAAATTTATCGACAAATTGCCAGTGCCAAAGTGACATAATGGAATAAAGCTCTAACTATAGCCCAACAACCTGGGTTTAGCAGCTGAGCTGCTGACAGGGGGAGATAAATGTATCCATTCAGGACAAAGTGCATTTGTGAAAGACAGTACCTGTGGGAGGATTGGCCCACAGTATTGAATAGCCCTTGGGCTTCTGTTAAATAAAACATCAGAATTTAATACACAGGAGGTTCAGATTCAAAAGTTTACTAGTGTACACCAGGAGGCAAAAAACCATACAAGTACAGAATTTTGTCTGACATGATGCAGGAAGTACAGAATATGTTATAGTGTTTGCATTCAAGTTATGCCCACCTTACTGACGTGGTTAGTCACAAGGCATCTACATCACTTTTACTAACAGTATTCTATTCATCTAATAATGCTGATGCAGTACATTTAAAAAAACTTTTCCTTTAGATACAATATGGCCTTGCTATCCAGCTGGTCAGTCATAATGTCTTTCTGTAAAGTTACTTCTTAAAGGTCTCATATCAGTTCGAATACAATAGCAGATTCAGTCTTTAAATTCACCTCTTTGTTCACTGTTTCACTTTCCCACCAGCTGTGTTTTTATCTTACAAGGGCAAGTTACTACATCAGGAAAGGAAGATTTAATTATTTACAAGGACAAGTTATCTTATCATGGAAGGAGCGGAAGATTTACACATTTAATTTCCTGACCCAGCAGATAATCACTTATGAAAAGCATAAACATTAAGCTTGCTGAGCTGGCAGCTGCCAGGGTCAGGGGTCAAAGCACACTGCAGTTTCAGAAGCTACTTGCATTTACACATGAATTTATCCCTTCTGTTATATGATTAATAGAATAAAATGCATTATAAACTACCTTGCTTTTAAACTAGCATTTCACATATATTTAAATACATATTTTTCTAACATTTCCCCCCTATTAATACTTTTTATTCTATTTTGAAGTATGCATAGTGTCATTTCATCTCCTAGCCTTTCCCACTCAGGATTTTCAGCTAGGTGAGTCATTTAATCTATACTTCAGAAAAAGTGTCATCTGAAATCAATCTTTCATTTCAATATCTTGGTAGAAAGTTTCAGTAACAGGTACATCAACAAAATCTTTGATAAATCTTTTCATGCAGGGAATTCCACAGCAAACACATGCTCCTATTAGGGGTATACCCACACAAATGGCAATCAGAATATTCATTAGGATGGAACCCTACCCCCCAAACAGATTCTGGAAAAAGTCCGTCAGTGGGTTTGGGCCTGGTTCAGTCATGGCTGATACTTGCTGAATTACCTCTAGGTGATTATTTATCTCGTGGCGATTGTCAGGGATGAAAGCACAGCATTCTTCTTTGATAAGCGCGCACGTACCACCTCTCGCCGCTAGGGTGAAGTCAAGAGCCATCCGATTTTGTAGCACAACAGTTCTCATTGCATTCAGTTCATCAGTCACCAATTCTAGGGCGGAAAAAGTTGCATTACTCATTACTTCGAGAAGTTTCTACAACTTCCTCAGCTTCCAGATTGATTTGACTGCTCCATAGGCTGGTAATATTCCTGCCCAGGCTATAACACTGTCACTCAAGTCCATATGAGTCAATTCACTTTTGTCTTTTACTGAATTATGGTCTTTCCAACCAGCTTCGATCTTCCCAACTGGATTCACAGGTTTCTTAACTGGACCTTCAGATTTTCAAGCTGTTTCTCTTACGTTCCGTATCTTACCCAAAGGTAATTCTGCAGTATGTCTTATTGCTGGAACCAGATAACCCAAAAAACAACTGCCGGACCAATTCTCAGGTAACCATTTATATGTCTTTTTCCCACAAATAAAATAACAGTTTTCTACTTTAGTACTAATATGCATTAGCCCTGCATGAAACATTTTTTTGATCTATAACTGACAATTGTTTAAACAAAACTGGATTTTTTTGAATGTCACTCATAGTCGTTTTCAATGAGTTTAAATATGAGTCATAATTAGTATTGCAAAAAGTATTGCCATTACTATTCTTAATATAACATCGGTAAGATATGGTTATATTGCAATTGCTCCAGCCCACCTGGAGGGTGTCATTTTTATAGAAACATACAACTCCTTTTTGTGTGACAGGTAAAAATAAAGCTATTTTGTCCTGTGATCTCACAGTTCCTGTGTCGAAAAGTAAATTCTCCCAAGTCTCATTTATCCCCAAAGGGACAGCGGACATTATCAGTCCTCCATATGCTGTTGGTATAGCTGTACAAACCCAGCAATTTGAAATGTTCATAGTCTCTGCATACACATGTTTCATGGCCAGGTATGTGTTAAAATTTGGATGCCAGTCTATAGACATTTCATCACGCCTTCCCACTTTCACTTGTGTGGTTGTGTGTAAGATGAACCACAGCAAGAGGAAAATTGTCACAATTACAGTTAATAAATGTACACACAACAAAATGATTATGCAACATCTCTGGGGTTGATCTAAACTTATATTCGCTTTGTTTTTGGCCATCTCGGTCTGGTTGTGTATCAGTCTCAAAGTTTTTATCAAGTTGAAAGTTCTTTACTGGTTTACAATGCGTCAAATGAACCCAGGACGTCCTCTCAGCTACTCTAACTGCAGTAGGCATTGCCAACAGAATCTGGTATGGACCTTCCCACTTTGGACTCGCCCAGTTTTTCCTTTTCGTCACTTTCAGCCAAACCCATGACCCTGGGGCCAAGACTGCTTCCACCGGTCTGGTCTGTTCCTTATCTGAAAAAGAGTTAAACTGCAAAACAGATTTATTCCTTAACAATTTCTTCATATATTCTGCTAACGAACTGTCAGCCTCCTGCTCTGCAGGCATGAGAGCTTTCCACTGAGGCACATAATATGCTCTACCAAAAATCATTTCAAAGGGAGTCAAACCCTTTGCATTTGGAACCGTTCTCATACTCAGCAGTGCTAAAGACAGACAGTATATTCAATTCTTTTGGGTCTCCTCTACTAGCTTCCTAAGTTTACTTTTTAGGGTACCATTGTACCTTTCCACCAGTCCTGCTGACTGTGGGTGGTAGGCACAATGGTTCTTTAAGGAGATACCAAAAAATCTCCCAAGCTGGTGGATTGTCTGGTTTACAAAATGTGTGCCGTTGTCACTATAAATCCTTTCCGGAATGCCAAATCTAGGGATTACTTATTTTATCAGGGCTTTCGCCACTGTTGCTGCATCCAGGTTTTTGGTTGGAAAAGCTTCTACCCATTTAGAAAACATGTCTACAATAACTAAACAAATCTTCTTCCCTTCACATTTATTCAATTCTATGAAATCCATACAAATAGTATGGAACGGGTATGGTGGTATAGGAAAACTTCCTTGCTTGGTTTTAAATGATCCTTGTGCATGGTGCTTGTTACAAGTATGACAAGCTGCACAAAATTTTTTTGTGTAGTTTATGTATCCATATGTTTGGAATATTCTATTTACTAACTGTACCACCCCCCCCTGTTGAGACATGGCTCTGCCTATGGCTCAACAAAGCTGCATATCTAAATAAATTAGATGGCAATATAGGTTTTTTCTCTTTGGAAATGTACAGTCCATTCTCAAGAATTGCACCTCGTTTTACCCATTTTTGTTTTTCTGCTTTTGTAGTAAGCATCTGCATTGTTTTTAACATGTCTAAATCTAAAATCTCAGAGGGTTGTAATTCCTCATTTAAAAGTAAAGTTTCTGAGTCTGAGGCTGCTTGCTTTGAAGCTGCATCAGCTCGTGCATTGCCTTTCGAAATCCTATCCTGCTGTTTTGTATGAGCTACACATTTACAAATAGCTACTTTGGTAGGCAACTGAATGGATTCTAATAACTCCAAAATAAATTGTGCATGATTAATAGGTTTTCCACTGGATGTTATCATTCCTCTTTTTTTCCATTGTTGTGCAAATACATGTACTGTAGAAAAAGCATACTGACTGTAAGTATATATGTTTACACACTTGTTTTTTTGCTAAAGTACATGCTCTCGTCAAAGCTATCAGTTCAGCTGCTTGTGCAGATATGTTGTGTGGTAAGGATTGAGCTTCTAAAATTTCAGTGTCTGTAACTACTGCATACCCTACCAGATTCTTCCCTGTAGGACCCCTTCTGCATGAGCCGTCCACGTAATATGTCACCTCGGCATTATCCAAGGGCATATCTGTAAGATCTTGTCTAGGTAAAGCTAACTGTTCAATTTCCTGCAGGCAGCTGTGTGGTGTGCCCTCCGCAGGAGTTGGAAGTAATGTTGATGGATTCAATGTCGTACATCGTTCAATTGTCATATGAGGTTGACTCAGCATTATAGTCTTACATGAAAGATGTCTAGCAGGAGAAAGGTATGCCACCTTCTCTTGCAGTAAAATTATTGCAACTGCATGAGGCACTCTCAATGTGAGAGGGTGGAATAACACCACTGAGGCCGAAGCCTGTACTGCCATTGTGGCTGCAACTACTGCTTGTACACAGTGAGGCAAAGATCGTGCCACTGGGTCTAACTGTGATAAATAGTAAGCTATGGGGCGTTGCTTGTCCCCATGTTGTTGCGGCAATACTGACGTCATGTACCCTTGCTTACAATCTACGGTCTGAAAGAACCATTTGTGATAATTTGGAAGTCCTAAAACTAATGAAAAAGCTATCAACTGCTTCAACCTGCAGAAAGCCATTTCTGCTTCTGTTGTCCATTGTAAAATGTCTTGTGCTGCCATTGGTGTCTTATATATCAAATCAGTCAGTGGAGCAGATTCCAAAGCATAATTTGGTATCCAGCTCCAACAAAAATTAGTTGTACCTAAGAAAGTCATCATTTCTTTCTTGGTTGTTGGTTTGGGTGCTTGCAAAATCGCTGTTTTTCTTTCCTCATCTAGTATTCTACCTTCATTAGATATTACATATCCCAAGTATCTAACTTGTTAACTCCAAAGTTGTAACTTATTTTTGTTTACTTTGTGTCCTTGTATTGCTAAAAATTTCAATAATGCTACAGTATCCTCCCTGCACTGTTGCTGGGTGGGGGCTGCTAGCAAGATGTCATCTACATAAAGTAGAATTTGACTACATCCCGGTGGGGTAAACCCTGCCAGGTTGCTAGCCATTTCTTGCGCAAATATTGTTGGGCTCTCACAATATCCCTGTGGTAGTCGAGTATACGTATACTTTTTACCCTGAAATGTAAATGCAAACCAATATTCACTATCAGGATGTATAGGTATTGAAAAGAAAGCATTGCTAATATCTACCACAGAGAAATACTTCTGTTGTGGTTCTAAATCATTTAACAAAGTATGTGGGTCTGGCACCGTAGGTGCTCTAGGTATTACTGCATTATTTACAGCTTGTAAATCTTGTACCATTCACCTTTGCTTTTTTAACAGGAAATAGGGGTGTATTACATGGTGAATCAGGAGATTCTACCAGTACTCCTTCTTTGAGTAATGTTGCTATTATAGGCTTAATTCCTATTTCTGCATCCTTTCTCAAAGGGTATTGTCTTTTCTGTGGTATAAAAGCTGACTTTGGGGTAATTGTAACTGGTCCTGCTGTTCGAATAAGTCCTACATCTGACTTGCCTGTTGACCAAAGAGTTGCTGGAATTTCACATAAGGCCTTTTCTTCTTCTTCTAATAAAAATGCTAATCAGCTGTCCTCGCTAGATTGCAAGAGTACAGCTGGATGTGACTGTGTCAACCAATTCAGTTTTTGTTTTTGTATCCCTTGTTCTGACAGTTCTAAATCAGTCTGTTTCTCCCATCTTGTTACTTTTTCTCCTAAATCTGCCCATTTGACACTTTTGTTCTTTGTCAAGCTGACATGTGGCAACCGATTTGATCTATACAATGCAAGGAATTATTGAGGTAATGAACAGCTAACTACACTGTTCCCCTCAGCATCCCAGTACAGAGTACGCAAAACCAATCTAGTTGCATGATTTCTAAACAGTTCTTGCTCATACTCTTTATCAGGTCCTGGTGTGGTACAGTAGTATAGAGTACAGTGTAACAAATGCTGTTGATCAGTGTCAAGGGAGGGGGCTTTACTGATGGCTACGTTCATCAGTTCCTCGGTTACTGCCCCTGGACCAGTCGTGACTAGGTCCTGGCTGTACCAGTAAAAAGTTTCACCCTCTGATAGCACTACAAAGGTATCCATTTGTCTCTGTGCCTCCATACCTTGTACAGTTGGAACTACTGCTATGCCAAATATCTGCATAAGGTCCCTGCCCAATAGGTTTACTGGACATTTTGCAGAAACAACAATTTTACTTCTCTGGGTCATACCTGAAACAGGGTCATTTATTGCTATATCAAGGGAGAGCGGCTCCCTGTATAGCTGTCCGTTTGCTGCTTTTACTAATATATAATCAGGTGATTCGGAATGTTCTGGTAACTTGGAGGGGTGTATCAAAGTCCGTGATGCTCCTGAGTCACACAGGAATTTGACTTCCCTTCCCTCCACCAGAAGTGTCACTTCCGGTTTTGTATCTGCTAGGTAGAGCTCCAGGCTCAACAATGCTAAATCTAAAATTTCATTTCCATTTTCGTCTAAGTCAATTTGTACTTCCTCTACTCCTTCTACTACATTGGCATTTGTCTTTTCTATTCTAGCTGTTACTGGTGATTCCTGACTTTCATATGATGTATCCTCACTATCATATAGTCAGTCCTCATCCCCTTTATCTTCCATTGTTGCTTTCTTATTTTGTTTACAGTCCCTAGCTAGATGCCCTTTCTTTCCGCACTTGAAGCATTCACCTCTCTTTTTCCTCTCTTCAAAATCTTCTGATCGTTTGTCAGACTGTTTGTTTCCCTGGGCATTCTTCTTGCCCTTTTTACCTGACTGTAATACAAATACTTCAGCTCCGTCTTCAGCAGTGAAGACTTGTGCCTTCTTTTTCTTTTTACTATTAAAATGTCTCTCAGCATGTCTAGCGTATTCGAGTAAGGCTTGTAGCCTCCCTGTTCGATGATCTATCATATGCTTCATAATGAAGCTACTAATAGGTGCAATGCAACCTTTCAAAATGCATTTTTAATTGTTGTTCATACGGGGAATCATTCGTTTGGTTCTCAGGAACCGACATACCACTATGATTATTAAAACATTCTAATAATCTAGCATAGTATCCATCTATTGTCTCATTTTGCTGTTGTATGCATTGATTAATGCAAGTCCAGTCTGCTCTAGGTTTCCATTTCTCAGAGATTCGGTCTGTCAGACCTTTCACTCTGTTGTCTAACTCTGCGTCACTATGTGGGAGTGGCCTAAGTTCTGCATTACGAGGATTCCAGGTGCCACAAATCATGTGCCAATCTGGACCTATAATTTGTCTTACTACTTTTTCTACTTCTTCCCCATTCAAGTGGTAACTTAACCTCATGCCTTGTAAATCTTCTAAAAATTTCGTAAAATTAACTTTTGGATGGGGGATTCCCTCAGTAGCCTTCCGGATGTCTTCCGGTGTCCATGGTCTATATACTAAGAGTGTTGGATCCTGCCCTTCCTGTCCTGCCTGAGGATTTGGAACTTCTATAAGTGGGCATATTTCTTCCTCACTCTCATCCTGTAGATTTCTCTCTATTTGGTATGATTCTGTGTCCCTATATGTTTTATGTGTTTGAGACCTAGTCTCAATAGGATCTCTAACAAATGGTTGTGGTCTTACTGAAACTTCAGGATAACGCGGAGGTGGACCAGCCTGTCCACTCGCTTCATATCCTGAAAAGTGTAAGGGAGGGGGCAAGGGAGGAGGAGGAGGAGCTGCAGCTATTACCAAGTTATTATCCTCTTTGTCTAAAAATAATGTTTTTGAATTTTAAGCTTCTGTTCACTACGACTTGCTTCCTCAATCCACCTGTGTGCTTGAGGTATGCCTAGTTGGCGTTGCTTTTTTGCCTGACCTCCTGCATCAGATTTAAGCTGTTTAAGGAGTTTAACTAGTGTAAGTTTATCTAGTTTACCATCAAATTCATATTTGTTAACCCATTTTGTATAATACCTAACATTATCAGCACGCTGTAATTGCATGTATTTTGCGTCTTCGGTTAGGGGCGGATCTCGTGAGGTTTTAGTGCACTGATTACCCATGTCAAAGAAAATGTTACGTAACCCTTTTTTATCACATGATATCAAATTCTTAGTTCCTGTTTACAGTTTATCTAGCATAACTGTCTACCTTATTCTGTTACCCTGATCTATGACAAAATATACAGTACTTCCATTTGTCCCTGATGATGAAGCTCAACAAAAGAGGTGATAATGGGGTGGATAAAACAAGGGTGGGTCTTAAAAATAACTCCCCATCATCAGCAGAAGCAGGCACTGATACCAAACCCTGAGCAAGATGCCCTTAAGATCCATATCAGCCCCAGCTCAGTTTGGGAAGTCCAGGGGAGGCAGGAGGAGCAAAGTGACCTGGCAATGGATAGGAGCACTGGGATGGATGGAATGAAAGAAACAGAAGGAGAGGAAATGATTCACAAAATAATTTACAATGTATATTTCTCTTTTAGTATAACAATTGTGTTATTCATAGAAAACTGTTAAAATGAAACCTGCGGTTCATAAGGCAGATATAATTAACCCATAAACATGCAAAATATTGCTGATGAAAAAAGGCCACTTGCATAGCCAGTCCACTCAGATCCAAAATGTATAGCTAGTGTTTGTACAGCTGTTAATGTAGAAGTGTTAGTGTTGCACATTCACATTTGGTGCTGAAGACTGTGGGTTCTATTCCTACACCAGGTAGATGGATTGCTGACACCATGATACAACATAAGGGGATTGCTGCACTTCTGTTGTCCTTCAGTTGAGATGTTATACTGAGGTCGCGTCTGCTTGTTGGTGGATGTATAAGATCTAGTGGCATCTACTGAAAAGTGTGGGGGAAGTTCCCCAATATCTTTACCATATTTCTCCTACTAGCAAAAATACCACCTCAAATCTCCTCTGAAAAGTGGCCACTGGTTTAGTAGGGCTAACCTGGTCTAAAAAAAGTAAATAAAATACCTTGTTCATATAATTCTTCTCTATCTATCTTACATTTATTATGTCTTTTGTTTTTGATTGCTTATCTTTTTGATACACTTTGTCAAATGTCATGCCAAAGGCCTATAATGCCCTTTTGTAAAGACAAACGTCTTGACACATACACTTAGCTTACCTCCTTTGGAATTAGACTAAAAGAATCTGGATAGTAAATGTTAATGTTATGAGTGTTCTTGTGGATTTGGTGTCAGGGCAATGATCAATGTCAAACATGAGGTATACTGCTATACACAGATGGTCTGCATGTTGGCTTTTTAAAATTATACTTTTGTAAATTACCCACAAACAGCTGCCCAGCCTACAAGTCACATATGCTATCTCTGCCTTGTATACATATGAGAAATGTGTTTATCCTTAGTACAGTGGAGGTGGAAGTGTTTGTATGTTGGACAAGAGGCCATTCTAATCCATGATGCTCCATGAAATACAGTTGTATAAGTAAACTTACAGAATAGGTTCATAGATGCTACTAGCCTAACAACCACATAGGTCTTTTTAAGCCTGTCTGTTTGTCCACATCTCTGACAAGTTCTGGTACCTTTGATAAGTGTAAGCAGGGGCGTAGAAGATGAAATATTTACAAACAGTGGCATGGCTGATGAAAATTTTACAGGCTGTCTGTGTCCATTAGAGACATAGGTGGCAAACCAGGGGATGCATTTCCTGTTTCCCATCCAATTGTACAAGTTACACTTGAAATAGGTTAGGGAAGAACTCTGCTTCACATAGATGGGGAGACTATTTCAGAGAAGGGGGTAGTCTCTGGGATACATACCTGTCTCTCCAACAGGTCCTGTTTATATCACAGGCAAGGTTTAAGTCCATAGAATGGCTAATTATGATGCTGTTTGCTTTGCAGATATGTAAAGTGTTCATCAGAGTGTGGTCTGATAATGGCTTGTATGCCAGGTATAGATCTCCCTGCAACAACTGGTAGGAGACAGAATACAGGGATAGGGCCTTAAGGCAGTCTCCATAGGATGTTACTTATGCCCTGTATTCTTTTAGAGAGGAACCTCTGTATATGTTCCAATTGTTGGACATGCCTGTTTAGTTACATACCACAGAAGGAATTGTACTCAATGATAGGTCTGATAAATGCTGAATACAGTGAAACAACGACTTCCTTATACCTAGATGCCATACCTTTGGTTATAAGTTGCACAACATAGAATGATTTCCTATTTACTGAAGACATGTGATTGTCAAAGGCTAGATTACTGTCTATGTGTTCTCCCAAGTCCTTCACTGCTAGTTCAACTCTTAGGGCTGTATTGTCAATATGATAGTTACCAGAAGTGGATGACTTCCATGAGAATACTATTATGCATTTATTTTCAATTGGTTTTATTTCATGGCTCTGACAAAGTTGTTTGTCTATGTTATCCCTTCCTGGAGAACATTTGTGTCTGTGGTGGAGTCAATGACAGCTCCTAATTTGCAATCATCTGCAAACTTAGTCAGTCAGGGCCATTGACACTGACCTTGACTTCACAAAAGTAAATCCCAAAAAGGAACAGTCCCAGGGCCAATTCCATAGGGACTATGCTTGTGACTGGCCTCATTGTAGAGGTGAACTTCCCCATTCTAACTTTCTGTATCCTGTCTGTGAGTCAGCTGGCTATCCCCTGGGTGACATAAGGGTTTGTACCTAACCTCTTGATTTTGTCAACAATGCCCTAGTGGGGTGTTGTGTCAAATGCCTTGACCAGGACAATGTAGGCAGTGTGAACCATTTTGCTCTCATTCATTGCTTTGTTGACCATCTCAAAGAAGTCCACCAGGTTGAGCTGGAATTATCTGTCCTTGATGAAACCAAATTGGGTTGGGTCCAATGTCTGGAGGTTTCCTTTGTCATTATTAATCATTTGCATGATGATTCTTTCCATAGCTTTATATATCAGACTGGTGTGACTTATGGGTCTGTAGTTTCCAGCATATGTAGATAGCCCACCTTTCTGCAGAGGGATGACTGTTACTGTTCTCCATTCATGAGACAAAAAGCCTGCTTGGAGGCTACAGTTAAATATCAATTATAGAGACCTGCTAGATCATGTTTCATGTTCTTTAGACGGCATCCTGGGATATTGTCTGGCCCCATTGATGCAGTGTTCTTGGCCTTAGAGAGAGCATTAAGGACCTGTTCTCTAGTGATAGCAGGGGGAGGTATATTTGATGATATTTCCTGAGGGAAGGTTGGGGGAAGAAAGGGGTAAAGTTGGAGCTGAATTTGTCAACCAGTAGGTTTGCCGTAACTTCTGGCTCAGTACAGGTGGCTCCATTAACATTGAACTCTGCACACAATTGCGTATTGCCTTTAAGGTTTTGAACATAAACTAAAGAATGTCTTGGCTAAGGTTAGCTAGGGTTTCAGGTTTTATTTGTACTTCATTTACTACCAATTTTGGTCTGACCTTACCAGAGAAGGCATTGAACTAGGAGGTGTGCAGCACTCTCCTGTATTAGGGAGGATCATGTCCAGTATGGTTGCACCCCTAGTTGGTGTATTGACGATCTGGTCCAGGGAGTTTGTGTTTACAAAATCCAGGAATCTCAGTGCCTGTATGTATAGTATCATATATGATTCTCATTTAATAGTGGGGTAATTAAAGTCACTCATGAATATGCTATTGGGTTGGATGCTGAGTGTTTCCAATAAGTATAAATACATGGTATGGGTTTTCTGTATCATAGAGGGGGACCTATAACTTGCAAGGAAGTGGTATTGGATTTTGCCTATGTTGATTTGAATGTAGAGTAAAGCTCAAGTGTAATGTTCTGTTTTACCAACTTTGAGGTATATTTAGTTTTTATGTAAATCAAGACACCTCCACCCATACCTCTCAACCTGCTGCTAACACAAGAAATCTGGGGTGACAAAGGGCCAAAAATAGGGGTACGTTTTACATATTGCTCTTAAGCACTTAGAAAGATGCTAGAATATCAGGTTTTGTGTTAGCATGCATTTTTTTAAGTCTATGAAGTCTGTAACTCAAATGTCTGTCACTGTTCAGTGACTTCAGTTTGCAGTGGTTTGTCAGAAATCTTCAAATTTTATGAGAAACTGACAAAAAATATGAGGCAAAACTCTGGACATTCAGCAGAAACCTGGACAGTTAAGAGGTATGCATCCACCTATAGTCCCTGTCTGTATAGTAGTTGACCAAAATGTGTGGAGGGCATTATAACCTTGCACTGTTGGTGTGCTCTCCATGGCACAGATGTCAGCATTCTCTAGGGTGAAGAGAGCATCTAGGGAGTGGAGTTTTTTGTTTAGACTCAGCATTGAGCAGTAATAACTTTAGATTTTATTGGTCTTTTGCCGGTACTTTCAGTTTGGCATTGCCTAAAAAAGGGCACTATGTCTGGGACAGTATTTTAACTAATATTAGAAAGCCTACAGTGGAGAAGTGCAGACCATCCCTGGAAAAGTAACATGGTCTGTTGACCATCTCCTTCCATGCTGACAAATATTGCATCCTATTAGAATGACAACAGAAACTAAACCAATGATTAAACTCAGTCATCTTTGATTTGTTTATTTATTTAACATTTGTTTACCAGGGAAGTCTGACTGGGACAGAGCTTATTTTCAGCAGAGGAAAAATGCTGAAGATGCATGTCTTTGAAATGTGGAATGAAACTGGTGCACCCAGGGAAAGCCCACCTGAATGCAGGTAGGACATGCAGACTCCACATAGAAGGCACCCCAGCCAAGATTCAAACCAGAGAATGTCTTGCTGTGAGGCAACAATGCTATCCACTGCACCACTATGCCACCCTTTTGCTGGTAATGTGGCATCATCCTTGGAGAATGTAAAATGCTGCTTAATACTAGGCTTATACCAGCCCAGAACACATATTTCAAGAGCTCCATGATACCTCTCTTTGTGTAGTCTAGGGAGGTACATCTCAGGTCATTTACACCCACATGAACTATGACTGAGTCATACTGGTATTTGTAGTCCAATGACCTGAGTGGGTGTGTCATGTGTTGGATCCTGGCCCCTGCCAACCAACTGATTGTGATTTTTTCCTTACTCAGCCTGGTAATAAGGACATCAGTGTGTCTCACAATTGAGTCTCCAATGACCAGAATGTTAGATTACATGGTGGCTTGCCTTATGGGCTTAGAAGTAGAGGCTGCATGAGATGTGGCTGTATGTGTCGATGTGGGTGCTGTTTTGAAAGAGTGTATTTGGAGCTTCTGAGGGTATTTGTTACATGTGCTTCATCTAGGATGTCTTTTAGATTTAGGAAGGTTACATTTACGTGCCTCAGCATACATGGGTCTATGTCTCTCCTTTGAATTGTGTGTGATGGGTGCAGCTTGTGTACTACTAACAACCTTATTAACATTAGGAGTGCTTTTATGTCAGCTTTGCCTCCAGTGACATTGTGTAAATATAGCTCTCACATACCATTTGAATTTGTTTGAGAATTAACTGGTTGTCAGTAAACATGAGGCAATTTCTACATTGCCTCAGGATGCCCATATCCACCAAGCTGGTAACAGAGACAGTGAGATAGTTCATATCCATGACAGCAGACCCTTTTTTATTGATTAGACAGTTGGAGTGAGAATGCAGAGTAATGTCATAAGTATCCAGTTTGCAATTTTGGAGGCAGTGCTTGTCAGTGCAACCTAGTTGCCCTGTGTGCAACTAAGTATTGGTGAATTTCAATGGTGCTTTTACAGGAAAAATGCAAACTCAGCATGTCTGCATCTGTACAGGGCACTGCCTAACACTTGAGATAAAACTAATAAGTAGACACTAATGATTTATGGATGAAGTATTTAAGCAGATATGCTGACAGCAGCAAATCAAGCAGTACTTACTGAAAAGAAAGAATTAGCTTATCAAACATGATGAAAAGAGGAGAGTTGCCTGAATGGCTACTGCTTGGTTACCACTAGTGTTGGTCTTACCACGGCTTCTCACTGCTAGGATACAATGTTCCTTTTCTTCTTATCTCACCAGAAACAAAACAGTAGCACCAACCCTAAGATGAGAAACAGGCCACAAGCTGTTTGCTGATCTAAAATCTTGTCCCAGATGATGCAAGTGTCTGTAGGCATGTTGTAGCCTTTTCCTTGTAGATGCATTGAATATCAACCAGACTAATCAGGAAAGTCAAACCCAGACACTCACTGCCCAACCAGAAACAGTCGAAAGTCAATACACTCTGCTCCTTCTCTTACCAGGAGTAAAATATAAGTACAAATTCCAAGCAATTACCTATGAAGCAGTTAAAAGGCTTTCTAGTAATCAGCAGTCTCCAGGAAATAATGTTCCAATGCTCTTTCTCTCATCTGGATCAAAACATAGGCACTAGTCCCAAGATGTCTAGTAAGAGGCAGGATGTAGGCTGTCTAATAATTGGTCATCTTGAAGTAGATGTTGCAGATTTTGAAGGTAAGGTGGAAAAAATGAGTTATATCCTAAGAGATACAGTGTGCACTGAGTTGTTAGATATGAAAGAGGGCGTAACCTAAGCTTTAGCAATCTAAGTAGAGAGTCAGTAAGTTTAAATGATCAAGATAGATTGGAAGGGGGTGGGCACTTGTATTTTGGTTCTATGGAATACAGTGAGCTGACCAATAAATTTAAATAGCTGAAGGGGAGCGATTTCACAAAATGATCATTTTGTGATTACTCACAACACCCAATGAAAATGGAGAGAGAAGGAGATATGTATTCAAATTAACATAACGGGCAGGCAACTAGAAAGACAGTTGAGTTTAAAAACACAACAGCACTAGGGTGGGAGGGTGAATAAAAATGTAATTTCTATGTGTTTCACAAGTGACACAACTGCAGTCTCTTTTCTAGTTTAAATATGCAATTGAAAGCAGAATACAAGTTAAACACAGTGTGTGTGTGTGTGTATGTGTGTGTGTGTGTGTGTGTGTGTGTGTGTGTGTGTGTGTGTGTGTGTCTTTCGGCTTTTCCCGGTTAGGGGTTGCCACAGTGGAACTCCAGTCCGCTAATGATTGGCAGTAGATTTTTATGTGCTGGCTTGCCGGGCCTAATGCATAACCTTCAATGAAGGAATGCCCATTCACGCATGTCGCCACACAGAAGACTCTCTAACTGAGAATTGAATGGGCAACGTCTAACTGTGAGGTGACAACACTACCGCAGCACCACCACCGCAAGAAAATAAATCACAATATGCAAAATAGAAAATGGCAATGAAGCAATACAAAATAGAAGACAAAAATCAAGCTAAATTTCCCTCACAGCAAGTTGTTGCAAACTCTGGGTGAGCTTATACATTAATAGTAAATGCTGTAATAAATCACCTTTGTATTAACTGAGCTATTTTGTTTATATCCTCCTAAGGATATGAGCAACTGGTCATCTTATCAAAGCTAAAGGGTACCTTCCACAAGCTCTATCTGGAAGAGCTCCATATAAAAAGCAGTTAGCACATCTGAAGTTTCATATATTTCTTGTACCAGGAAGAGAGGTAATAGCCCTGAAAGAAAACAAATGCTATGATGTCCAAAACAAGAACAGATATATACATAAGGAATATATGCACTCAATACAAAACAAATAAAATAAAGCAGAGAGCGGGGGGGCACCTACTGTAATGGTAAGTTTATTTGCACAACTGTAGCATGTTCATGTTTAGAAACTGCTGCAGTAACCTAAGGTATTTGATGAAATTATCTTTGCTAAGAATCCTGAGATGCAGAAAAAGTAAATTAAGAATCCAGGTGCCCCTGCATAATAGTCCCAGCAAAGCCTGTTTTGGACTTGGAAAAAGAATCCAAATAATAGTGTTTTACAAATGTAGGTTCATAGGACTGAGTTCTTACATCTAAAATATATCTAGGGTCAACCCCTTTCCAGTAAGCCACAGAAGAAGCCAAAATCCTGGTGGAATGGGCCATAATTCAACCTGGAAGGGGCTTTTCATGTTAAGAATAGCAGAAAGAAGAGCATGAAGCAGCTACATAGAAATAGTCTGCTTTGACAGTGGTTGTCCTTTTTTCTTACCTTCATAGGAGACAAATAGCTTTTCTGAGGGAATACGTTTTGTCTAAGTGTTATCTAAGCTACCTCTGTACACCCAGAGTGTGAATAATTCTTCATCCTTGTTATGTAGTAGTGGAAAAATACTGACTGAAGATAAACTCTGAAATAATGTTAATAAAACTGAAATAAAATTAATAAAAGAAGGGTTACTTTTCAAAGTAAAGCTGTCCTTGTGAAAAACAAGGTAGGATTGACTCATCATAAGAACTTGTAACTCAGATATTCTTCTAACCGAAGGCAGAACAATGTGCGAAAACAGTGTTCCATATTAAGGATTTTAAATTAGCCAATGAGCTAGTAAAATGAAAAAGAGTAAGCTTCTCAAGCGCAGAAGTCAGACCTCAAGGAGGAGCCACCTGTTTCCTAGGTGGATGGACAAATAAGACCTCTTCCAAGAACTGCATGTCATGGGAGTGGAAAGAAAGTTGCAGAGGATCCAAGAGCAGGCTAGCAGAAATGACTGACAGATGAATCTTAATAAAAGAGTAAGGTCGGTCAGAAGACAAAACTCATGCAAGTAATCAACAGCCAGTGTCAGCAGGGCCTTAAAAAGATCCTGGTTACAGGAAAGGCAACAACTAGAAAATCATTCACTAAGGCATGTATAATTTTATAGTAGCAGTTTTTGTTACCCTCCTTCAGTACCTGCTGCATGCCCTCAGAGAAAAAAAAATGTGTTTGCAACATGTCAAAACTGCCATCCAGACATAATTTGAACAGACTACTGGTTAGAATATGTCAAACAACCCCTGTCTTGTGTGAGTAAATTCAATCTCTAGGGAAGCTTGAGGTAATTTTCCTTGGTCTGTGTTAAAGAAGAGAGAACAACTGTTGCCTGATCCAAAACAGAGTCACCAGTACTATTTTTGGGCAGAACTTATGAGTCTTCAGAACAACCCTATATAAGTGCAAAGGGTGGAAAAGCATAATGGAACAGTCACATGTATAAGAATGAGAAAGCATATGTCGTCCAGGCCTATATGCAAGAAATCTTGCAGCAGAATTTCTTAAAATGTCTTTTCTGAGAGAAGGCAAACAGATATACTTGAAGTGTTCTCCACCTATGCATCAATTTCTGGAAAACCTTGAGAACAGTTTCCATTTCTCAGTCTGTCCCTGTCTTGCTTAGCTTGCCCACTACAGTGTTTTGCTGTGTCAGAAATAATGAAGCCTGAACATTCAAACTTGAGTTGCGTGCCTACCTTCCAGGTTATCATATCAAGTCTGCAAAGAGATTAAGAGCCACCCCACCCCACATTTGTTAATATACCACACTTCTATGGTGTTGTCTGTGAAAACTTAACAAAGGCCCTGGAGAACAGAGATGATTAAGGGTTTTCAAAGCATTTATAAGCTCCATCATCTGTTTGACATTTATATGCTTTTTTCATTCATGTTTGTTCCACAGACTTAGCACTTTCACCCCTTTTGACACAGCTCCCTAAGCCTTGTCTGAAGCATCTGTTGTAACAGACTGAAGAAGAAACAGAACAGAGAACTGGAGAACCAGAGAACCGGATTCTGAGATAACAGATCTACCTACTGTTGAACTCCCTCCTTACAAACTGCAGAATTGGCTTCTGAAAAGATTAAAGGTGCAGATACTGAGTCCAGACTAACCTGAGGTATCACTAAATTTTTGTCATGTAAAGTCTGTCCAAGGGAATCATAAGAATCATTGAAGCTATGTACTCCAGAATCCTCAAAATTCTATGACTGTTAGATGGTTTTGATTGAAGAAACTCATGAAAAACTGTTAGAACATCTTACCTTTGCCAGGAGGGGAAAAAAAGTTCATCCAAGCGCAGATTATAACAGACATCATAGAAAAACTGTTCTGTAAGAAGGGATGAAATAAGAGTTCTGTAAATTCATTTGAAAATCCAGAGTAAACAAAAGATTCTGAACATTTGTTAAGAACCCTTGACAACTGGACAAACAGCCTTCAGATATGACAATCATCCAAACATCGAAGATGTGAGTGCCTTGAAGTCTGCTATAAGCATTTACTAGAGCTAGACACTTTGCAAATACCCTTGGAGCAGTAGATATCAATAAGAGTAAGACAGAGAGCAGGTAACGTCAGCCAGGTTCATAAAATCGTAAGAAATGTTTGAAGTATTCACCAGTGAGAATCTGACGTTGGGCATCTTTTAAGTCTAGCTTTATTGTTAAGGGTAGTAAAGGAACAACAGGTAATAGAGTCTGAGAGGATAACATTTTGTACTTTGGGACATTGTCAAAAATATTGAAAAGGAGAGGTATAGCAAAGGCCTCTGGGTCCTTTCTTTGACACCAGAAAAACCTTTGAATGAAACACTTTGCCTAACTGGCATGCAGGCACCAGTTCTATGACTCTCTGAGATAACATTTGTTCCAGAATTGGGGAAAAGGGGATGTTTGATTTCCTGGCAACAAAGAATTCCTGGAAAGGAGGGAGGGAATGAGTCCCATTGCCAAGTGTTTCCCTACTGAATGACTTATATAATCAATTTTTCTGGCACAATCTAGAGTCACAATGGAAGGTGTAGACTTGGAGAGAGGGAAAGATTGCTAGGATGGGGGTGGGAGGCCTGAAGAGGCAAGCTATCATTCTGACATTTTTGACTGTTCTTTACTTTGAAAAGTTTGTCATTTATTTTTGGAGCCTCCTTAGTGTTGCTTTTAAAATCTTGTTTGCTGTAACCTTGCTGTTTGAATTTCTTTTTACAATACAGGCTAAGGTGGATGCAATATTTTTATTTACCTTAAAAAAGGAAAGTTAGGTTTGAGACAGTCTTGAATCAACTTTCCCCTCTCATCAAATCAGTTTAAAACCTCAACTACATAAGGGCCAAACAGAGCTTCTTTATCAAGCACAGAATTAAAAAATTTAGTTTTAATATCTTTAAGAAGATTTTGTGCATCTAACCTAATAAATCTTCTCATTACTGACCCAGAAGCAGTAGTCCTACAGACAGTATCAGCAGCATCGTATGGACACTTTAAGGCATGTGTAATTATTTCAAAGGCAGATATGAAAGAAGCATTAACACATTTTTCACCTCAGAAGAAGGAATGTTAACAGTCAACTTTTTATGTTCTCAGAAGATAGAAGTAAGAACTTATATGTGTGCGAGCCTGGCAGTTTAAAATTCTAAATATTAAATTGGCAGAAGAATAAACTCTTTTCCCAAGTTTGTCAAAAGCTTTTCCATCCTTGTCATAGGGAATATGATTTGCATGGGCCTATACCACTTTGTTGAAAACTTAATTGAGTAAATCATTAATCATCAAACCCTATTCAGAGAAAGCTCAATTAAACAAACAATCATTTCAAGAAAAAAATTTCTAGGGAGAGGACATGGTTGGCCATCATCGGGAATTTGCCCTTTTCCCCACTGTTGCACAATCTCGGAGTTGGTATATTTAGTTAGGAGGATGTGGGGGACAAAGCCCCCCCCCCTACTTTGCAAGGTTTTACATTTTGTTGCATGTGTTATGGACAGTTGCTGGCCTACTACTTTTGTTACCTAGGAAATGATTTGCTGAAACAGTTACTTGTGTAATTGAGCTTTCAGTGGTTTGAGTTTGACAATTAGCAATTTGCTCAATTAAGCTTTTGACAAAATGATGTATCCCCGATTTGCATTAGTAAGCTGTTTAGCAGAAACAGTTTTGGATAGGGAAATCACTGCACAGTCTGCTGCAAGTTAGAAAAGAAGTATTTGTGAATCATGCTTCCAAGGGGCAGGGTGTTGTTTTGTCAAGTAACCTGAACGCTTTCAGGAAAACATTTTCTAAAGCATAAACAGGAGGAACAGCTGCAGACTGAGGAGTATTATTGCTGCAAATAGGAGGGTTATTATGATCCTATTAAAAAAAAAACTCTCATTTTAGATAAAGTTTCAGGAAAATAATTGTTTTCTGGAATGAAATGTGAAGCAGTACTTTCTAGAATCAGAATCTACAGGTTGTGAAAAAAACCCTGAAGCACAGCACTCTCCTTCCAATCTGTGCTCTTCTGACTGAAAAGCAGAGTCAGAAGGAACTCTTTTTCTTTTCTTTCTTGAAAATGAACTAGGTAAAGAAAAGGCAGAAATTAACACCCTAGTAAATCTTAGCAAATCTTCCCGTCCATCTAAAGAGAAACAAGAAGACAAGTTCTTTTTTTTTTTTTTTACTTTTTGGTTTGTTTTCCAGAGGAACTCCCTTGAAAAGAAATAACTCCAAAATAAGCACACAATCCTAGGGCTCTGGATCCCTTTCCTGGCTATGTGGTAGACATATACCAGGTCCCACCCTATCCCACAAGGCTGAGAAAAGTGGTTTTCCCTTGGCCATGAAAGGCTGCCCTCCAGCTGCAGAGGATGTGTCTGTCTCCTGGCTCTCAATGGCTGTAGGTCATACATTAAAGGTATCAGGGCAAAATGACAAGCAGTCTGAGGAATTAAATCTGACCACACATGTTCAGCATGTCTTTGAGATATGATGTGAATGAAACAGGCAGACAAAAGACACAAACACAGAAAAAAATATGCAGAGGTAAATAATTGTAGCACTGTGTTATTTTCTATGTTCTGTGTATTTCAGATATGGCTTAAAAATAATAACTGACTACTTATAAAGATTATGTTGCTTAAGTAATGAAGCAGAGATAGAATTACTTCAAGTAAATAAAAAAATAATTTATAACAAAAATACATATTGCCTTTAAATTTATGAATGAGCTGATGAAGGATCTTATGATTTGTTTACTCTGACTTTTTGTTACATCTTGCCACATGCAACTGCCCCTACCATTTTTTTTTATCTGATACATTTTCCAGGGCCTCCAACCCCCCAACCCCCACCTCATAACTTTACTGTTTTTCTATTTCTATATCACCTGTTCTCACTGACCTTACATCTTTCTTTAATTACACCTTTACCTGCCTCCTGAAAATGTTGCTGCCTAAAAGTCTTTTTACTTAGCCTTTTGAAAATGAAACAAAGTACTGAGGCAATAAAGAAAAGCAGCTCAAGTTTTTCTTTATACCATTGCCAAGAAATCTGCTGTGTCAGGAAATCTGACGTACCCTATCTCATTCACCATGCTTGTAATAGAGGCAGTCTTTAGTTTCAGACCTCCTATGTTAATACAACTTCAATATCCCATCTCATTTCTATTAAATTCCCTCCTATCAGTGGTTATTATAGGAATGTACTGTGAAAGCTGATTACTATACTAACTAAATCAGACTTACCTCCCATTTATAGCTTCCTATCCAACAGGTAAACACTAAATTCTTTAAAGACGTATTCACAAACACCTGCAACTATATCTACAAACACAAAATCTTAATTTTATTTACACAACAATGATTTAGAGCAGGTCACAGCACAAAAACTATATTGTTATCCTTTAAACGTGTAGCAAACTAACATAGAAACAAAGGACATCTGATTTATTTTTTGTTCCTGGCTGTAACTAAAGCTTTGACACAGCATGTCATTCATTACTGCTACAAAAGCCATACAGCCTTAACATAAGCAGCTAAACTGTAAAATGAGTCCAGACCTGCTTTAATCAACAAATGTGGTGTTACATGACAAAACACCCTCTCCTCCTCTTCCTTTCTTCCAATAGTCACTAGAGTGACACAAAGCATCAGCCTAGTCCTTCTAATCTATATGCCTATCTATATACAAAATAGACAACTTCATTTTAATATTCATTGTTCCATCCTTATCCCAAGTATGACTAATACATACTTCTCATCCCTAGGAGCACGATTAATTAACTGTCAGCTAGTACTGATACTTTTCTTAGGTTCACAGGTTCATAGGTGTGTACTAGGCTAAAGGCCCTGGAGCCTTTACAAGCCTAGCCCACAGAAGTGCTGTGGCATTGTGCCGCCCAACATTAGTTCCCCAGTGCCTCTATCAAGTAGAGCCACTGCAGTGATTCCCGGGGTGAACTTTCTATTTCCCATCCACTCATCAAGATTTCTCTTGAAGAGGGCCAGTAAGATACTCTGCTTGACATGAATGTGAAGTCTATTCCAGAGCATGGGCAGTCTCTGGGTTATGAACCTGTCTCCAACATGTTCTGTTGATTGTGGTAATGAGGTTGAAGTCTCTGGAGTGTGTGGTGTGGAGGGTTTGGGATTTCTTTAGCTGTAGCATTTCTAACAGAGCTGGGTCAGACATGGCTTTGTAAGTCAAGCAGAGATCAGCTTTTAGTAGACTATATGAGACAGAGAATAGCTGGAATTTTTTGACTCTGTCCTCATAAGACATGTATTTAAGGCCTCATCATGAGGTACTTTTGTGGTCTTTCCAGCTGTTGCATGTATCTAATGAGGTACATAGCAAATGGGGCATTATACTCAATGATTGGCCTAATGAGGGAAGAGTAGAGAGAGATGATGATCTCTTTCTTCCTGCATGCAAAACCCTTGCTAATGAAATGTGCCACATAGAAGGACTTTCTGGCCACAGTGGCAATATGGTGGTCAAACTCCACCTAATACTGAAATCAGGGCAAAAGACATAACAGTCACATGATGTAATACAACACCAAATAAAACTACTTAGATTTAGTGGTGATTACTGTACCCAAGGGTGAGAGACTGGTGACTGGAGCAGATTTCAATGGGCATGTTGGTGAAGGGAACAGAGGGGATGAGGTGTTAAGCAAAGGAATGCAGAAGGTCAGATGGTAGTGGATTTTGTGAAAAGGATGGACATGGCTGTGATGAATACGTATTTTAACAAGAGGGAGGAGCATAAGGTGACATACAAGAGTGGAGGAAGATGCACACAGGTGGATTATATCTTATGTAGAAGGGCCAATCTGAAGGAGACTGGAGACTGTAAAGTGGTGGCAGGGGAAAGTGTAGTTAGGCAGCATAGGATGGTGGTTTGTAGGATGACATTGGTGATCAAGAAGAGGAGGATGAGTGTGAGGGCAGCACCAAGAATCAAATGGTGGAAATTGAAAAAGGGTAATTGTGAGGTGATGTTCAGGGAAGAGTTAAGACAGGCACTGGGTGGCAGTGAAGAGTTACCGAATAGCTGGGTAACTACAGCAGAGCTAGTAAGAGAGATGGCTAGAAGGGTGCTTAGTGTAACATCTGGAAAGAGGAAGGAGGACAAGGAGACCTGGTGGTGGAATGAAGAAGTACAGGAGAGTATACAGAGAAAGAGGTTGGCAAAGAAGAAGTGGGATTGTCAAAGAGATGAAGAAAGTAGGCAAGGAGATGAGGCACATGGCAAAGAGAAAGGTGGCGAAGGCTAAGGATAAGGAGTATGAAGAGTTGCATAAAAGGTTGGACACTAAGGAGGGAGAAAAGGACCTGTACCGATTGGCTAGACAGAGGGACCAAGCTAGTAAAGATGTGCAGCAGGTAAAGGTGATAAAGGATAATGAGGGAAATGTACTCACATGCAAGGAGAGTGTGTTGAGCAGATGGAAAAAGTACTTTGAGGGGTTGATGAATGAAGAGAATGAGAGGGAGAGAAGGTTGGATGATGTGCGGATAGTGAATCATGAAGTGCAGTGGATTAGCAAGGAGGAAGTAAGGACAGCTATGAAGAGGATGAAGAACAGAAAGGCTGTTGGTGCAGATGATATACCTGTGGAAGCATGGAGGTGTTTAGGTGAAATGGCAGTGGTATTTTTAACTAGATTGTTTAATGAAATCTTGGAAAGTGAGAGGATGCCTGAGGAATGGAGAAAAAGTGTTTTGGTACCGATTTTTAAGAATAAGGGTGATGTGCAGAGCTGTAGTAACTACAGAGGGATTAAACTGATCAGTCACAGCATGAAGTTATGGGAAAGAGTAATGGAAGCTAGGTTAAGAAGGGAGGTGATGATTAGTGATCAGCAGTATGGTTTCATGCCAGGGAAGAGCACTCTAGATGCGATGTTTGCTCTGAGAGTGTTGATGGAGAAGTACAGAGAAGGTCAGAAGGAGTTGCATTGTGTCTTTGTGGATTTAGAAAAAGCATATGACAGGGTGCCTAGAGAGGAGTTGTGGTATTGTATGAGGAAGTCAGGAGTGTCAGAAAAGTATGTAAGAGTGGTACAGGATATGTACGCGGGTAGTGTGACAGAGGTGAGGTCTGCGGTGGGAGTGATGGATGCGTTTAAGGTGGAGGTGGGATTACATCAAGGATCAGCTCTGAGCCCTTTCTTATTTGCAGTGGTGATGGACAGGTTGACAGACGAGATCAGACAGGAGTCCCCGTGGACTATGATGTTTGCAGGTGACATTGTGATCTGTAGTGAGAGTAGGGAACAGGTGGAGGAGACCCTGGAGAGGTAGAGATATGCTCTAGAGAGAAGAGGAATGAAGGTCAGCAGGACTAAGACAGAATATATGTGTGAATGAAAGGGAGGACAGAGGAATGGTAAGGATGCAGGGAGTAGAGGTGGCAAAGGTGAATGGGTTTAAGTACTTGGGATCAACAGTTCAGAGTAATGGTGAGTGTGGAAGAGAGGTGAAGAAGAGAGTACAGGCAGGATGGCGTGGGTGGAGAAGAGTGTCAGGAGTGATTTGTGACAGACGAGTACCAGTAAGAGTGAAAGGGAAGGTCTACAAGAGGGTAGTGAGACCAGCTATGTTATATGGGTTGGAGACAGTGGCATTGACAAAAAGGCAGGAGTCAGAGCTTGACGTGGCAGAGTTGAAGATGTTAAGATTTGCACTGGGTGTGACGAGGATGGACAGGATTAGGAATAAGTATATTAGAGGGTCAGCCCAGGTTGGAAGGTTTGGAGACAAAGCCAGAGAGGCAAGATAACATTGGTTTGGACATGTGCTGAGGAGGGATGCAGAGTATATTTGGAAAAAGATGCTAAGGATGAAGTTGCCAGGTAACAGGAAAAGAGGAAGGCCTAAGATAAGGTTTATGGATGTGGTGAGAGAGGACATGCAGGTGGTTGGTGTGACAGGGCAAGATGCAGAGGACAGGAAGAAATGGAAACAATTGATCTGCTGTGGCGACACCTAACAGGAGCAGCCGCAAGAAGAAGAAGAAGAAGATTTACAATATCACAACATAAAAATTCAACCAACATATAAACTTTCTGGCCATCAAAACTAACCAAAATCTATGTTTATTATACAGAGCAAAACAAAGTGCCAGATTAATGAATGGCTAATTTCCGTACTCCTATCATGTACACATTGCTGCATAATGTGCACACAATAGCATACTATTTTGTAGTCATTAAATGGCTCTACACATTATGTAGAGCTGCCAAACAAAGGTAAATAGTGCAATATGCTAATGAAAACATAAGCATCTGAATTACATGCTAATTAACCGACCCAAGAAGCTACAAAGTAACTGTGTATAGTTGGTGCAGTCCTTTGCCATGAACTCCAAGACCTATTGGAATGCAGCCACCATTACACTTGGAAAAAAAAAGTAACGTTAGGAGCGGCTGCTGTTCTCTTGCATGTGTATGAGCAACAGACTCAAATCTATGCTACTGATACAGTTGATAGACTTTGTCCAAGGAGAAGTGTGTTCAAACCATGTTTAACATATCATGGATTGCATAATACTGAAATAGTAGAGTGATACATTGTTAATAGGGAAATACTACAGGACTTCTGCAACCTCTGCTGTTCCAACCTCAGACCCAGGGGAAACTGAGGAGAACTTATACCAATGGAAACTAAAATATGTGTAGCATTACGAATATCAGGTACTGGTACATTCCATTGATCCAGAGGGGATATACTAGGGGTATTACAGGCTTCAGCCTTTATAATATTTCACAAGTATCTTAATGCAATGCTGCAGCATGCAAGGCAATACATCTATTTTCCACACACAGCAGATGAAAGAGCAAGAACAATGCAGGAATTCTATGCTGCAGCACAATTTCCTGAAGTCTCAGATGTCATAGACTGCACTCACATAGAAATAAAAGACTCACCTGGTGATTGCTACCTTCATGAAAATTCCTGTATTCTTTCCCCTGTGTCCCCCACCCCCATTTCACCACTTTGCCATCAACCTCTTTTTCACACAGTTAATCTGTCAAATATAAAATTAAATGCAACAAAGGTGCCCAGAACTGGTCCATAAGAAAGTCTTCATTTACTTTCCGTCAGCATTTACATGAAGTTTGGCATCAGCCACCTGTGCCAAGTGATGTCCTACGGCAGAACCTGATCAGTTGTTGCCATCACCCTCAGCAGCATGCAAAGGTGATTAAACATGGTGTGCTATCAGAATACAGGCAGACTTAAGAAATCACTGGCAATATTTACTGTAACAGTTGTTTGACTATTGGATGGAGCTATGTGCAAAATCCTCTGTGGGGATGTGGACATAAATCAGTTGCCTAAAGATTCAGTTTTGACCATTGCATCAAGGATTTGATTCAATATGGATGTCACATTATTTCCTATTGCAATGTTGTACTTCTATGATATGTTTCATGGCTCATATCTTACTTTTTGTCCAGTTAAGCATTTGCCAACACAACCATGACCATAATTGCCACACCTAGTGACTACAGTGACTTGCATACAGAGATACACAAAATCATACAATACCTTGATCTACAGGCAGAAATGAGAGCCATGTGGAATAAAGATACCCAGACAGTTTCAATAGTAGTAAGAGCAACTGGTCTTATAAAAAAGAATTTACAATCGTATTTAGATATGTTATCAATTCATGTAACACTGTACGAATTGCAAAAGGAGTCATTACTGGGCACATTGTGGGTACTGCAAAGAGCACTTCTGTCTAACATGAAAGAGTAAAACAATACTAATTTCATGAACTTTAATCATACTTTGACTTAGGAATGGGGTCCATTCCCGTCATGGTATTAGAAACCCAACAGACTTGGGAAATTAAAAAAAAATTAAGTAAACTACCATTATTCTGCTCATGCCTTCATCAGGTTTTGTCTGTCCTAGAGTTACCTAATCCCAGATCAATGAGTTACTGACACAGAACATGACAGATGAATACTGCAGACACACCATAAAGATGTGCATTAGTGAACCACAACATTACCCTTTCATAGGAGTATGTATATCAGCCTGTATCTTCACCCCTTCTCTCTCTCACCCCTCTGTATTGTTGAAAATAACACCTACATCTTCCCTTGGCAGAATACATTAGTAGTGCCCCTTCAAAGCTGTGATATTGACTTGTTGGAAGTATGATTTCCTTGTTGAGGTGTATAGATAATGGTTAAGTTTGTAAACTTAATTTTTAAACTTGACGACAGTTCAAATCCAGTATTAAGTAAAACTCATGCTGTCTGTTTTTATGTCTTTCCTGTGAATGGGCTGCTTATGTTTCTGTCTAAGCTTCTTCTGTTTGATCAGTTGTAGTCCTCAGCCTTTGCACAAGCTCTGACAATGAGCAACTGTAGTATGTGATGCTAAATGTCCTTTCAGGTGTTATTTCAAAATGCACTGAGTGTTTGCCTTACACCACGTTGTTGTTGCGTCTTTCGACTTTTCCCGGTTAGGGGTCGCCACAGCCGAACTCCGGTCTGCTAATGATTGGCAGCAGATTTTTACGTGCCGAGTTGCCAGCCCTAATGCACAACCTTCAACGAAGGTACGCCCATTCATGCATGTCTCCACACAGAAGACGCTTTAGCTGAGAATCCAACAGGACAACGTCTTACTGTGAGGTGACAATGCTACCACGGCACCACCACCACAGTTGTACACACAGGTAACTTATGATTTCCCTTGAAGCATGTCTCCTATGTAGTAGATATAAGATATAAGAGATTATTTCACTAGTTATTACACATGCAATTTAGTTAGGTAACAGTCATAATAATTAGTCCTTGTTATTCTGAAAGTCATGATGAAAAAGTTACTTTAATAATCACATTCTGACACAATTTGTAACATGATCTGCTGACTGGACTCTAACCTTGATTAACTCTGCTTTTTCTTTTAACAGAGAGCTTGCACATTGTGCCATAGAGAAAGCTAAGCTGATAGATAGATTTTCTCAACTAAGTACTGCCCAGAGTGCCGGCTGTCACACATTGTCGCTAAACTTGTTTACGTTATAGAAGGTAAACCAAATTACATTTTTTTCATGTTTTCCTTCAGTAGAGAATTCTGTTTGGTCACAGTGTTCCATTGCACAAATGGAAAGGTACAATACAACATGCGGAGCACCACTGAACATTGTCATGTCATAGTCACAGTTCAACACATCATAGTACAATCTGACATGTGCTAACACTTTGCCAACATCTGCACAAATATGCTTCTCAGCACTGAGCTTTAGGAAGAGATTTGGAACAAAAATAAGTATTATTACTGGATTATATTACTTCATTGCATGGAAGTGGTTTAATGCTCTCATGTGAAATGCAGTGACCTGTGAGGTTAACTGAGGTCTTCATTTTGGACAGTTAGGTCTGCACTGCAACTGACACTTACAAATGATATACGACCACATACAGCCTTGACAGACATGCATCGTCATGTTATACCCCTCCTGCTTTGGAACATTAAGTATTGCTTGGTATTGACAGTCCATATGGTCCATGCATGATCACATACCATTGCTAGTAACATAGGTAGGTACTAGGCTATTGGCCCTAGGGCCTATATATACCTAGCCAACAAGGTACCCTGGCTTTTGCCAGTCAAGAAAATTATTTACCTGTGCCCCTGTTGAGCAGAGCCACAGAAGTGATCCCCAGGGTGAATTTCCTTTTTCCCATCCAATCATCAATATTTTTCTTGAAGAGTAATAATGAGCAGCTTTGTTTGATATAGATAGGTAGCTTGTTCCAGAGTATGGAAAGTCTCTGGGACAGGAATCTATCCCTCCACCATATTATGTTTATTGTGGTGACAAGGTTTAGGTTCCTAGAGTGTGTAGCTTGGAAGGACTAGGATTTCTTTAAGTGGAGCATGTCCAACAGCTCTGGGTTTGACATAGCTTTGTATGTTAGGCAGAGATTGCCTCTGAGTAGGCGATATGCAATGGAGTAAAGCTGGAATTTTTTGAGACTGTCTGCATACAGCATCTGTTTGAGGCTGGTAATCCTTTTTGTGAGGTATTTCTGTGACCTTTTCAGTTGCTATAGAGTTCTTGTGATGTACATACCAAAAGGGGCATTGTACTCTAAAATGGATCTAATGAGTGATGAGTAGAGTGGAACAATGACCTCATTTTTCCTGGATGAGAAACCTTTTGTGATGAGGTGTGCCACATAGAAGGATTTCCTGACTACTGTGCCGATGTAATTATCAAAGGAGAGACTACTGTCCACTAGTGTCCTAAGTTCTCTAATCACACTTTTGGTGTTAAGTAGACTACCACCTATGTGGTGGTTCATGAGTACAGAGTTTTTACCAAAAAGGATGACAATACACTTTTTGGCATTGAGCTTAAGGCCATGGTTTTGACACCAGGCATCTGTCTCAGGGAGGCCCTTTTGTAGGATGTCCACATTGTTAGGAGTTTTGATTATGGCAACTAGTTTGCAGCCATCTGTGAACTTCATTAGCCAAAGACGTTCTGTGTTAGCCTGTACTTCGGGGAAGTAGATACCAAACAGGAGAGGACCCAGGACTGAAGCCTGTGGTACTCCACTTGTCACTGGTCTGAAGTCAGATTTGGAGTCTGCTACTTTCACAGTGTGGGTTCTGCCAGTAAGCCAGTTGGCAACCCATCTTGTGACATAAGGATTTATACCTAGTTTAATGAGTTTATCTATAATTCCAGATTGGGGGATGGTGTCGAAAGCCTTGGCAAGATCTAGATAGGCTGTGTGAACCACCTTACCCTTGTCTACGGCTTTGGTGACTGCTTCAAAGAAGTATATCAGGTTTAGGAGACATGATCTGCCTTTTACAAACCCGAACTGGGTGTGTCCAGAGTTTGGAGATTACCGCTGTCTTTGTTATAAGTTCCATGATGATACATTCCATGGCCTTGCAGACCAGGCTCATCAGGCTAATGGGGCAGTAGTTCCAGGGGTCTTTGGTGGCTCCCCATTTGTGGAGTGGCATACCTGTCACTGTCCGCCATTCAGTGGGCACAAAGCCTAAGGTGAGGCTATGATTGAACATGGTACTTAGTTGGGGTGCCAGTTTGTTCTGTAGTTTGTATAGAATACAGCCTGGGATGTTGTCAGGTCCCATGGATGCTGTGTTCTTGGCTTTGGAGAGTGTGGTTTTTACCTGTGCAGCTGTGATTACAGGAACTTTGCATTCTTCCGGTACAGACATGGGCCCTTTTGGGGGTGAGAGGGTGGTAAAGTTAGCATTGAACCTATCTGCTAGGATGTTGGCAATATCAGTTGGTTCTGTATATTTTGTGCCATTGTGCTGTAACACAGAGCAGATCTGAGTGTTGCCATTGAGATTCTTGACATAGCTTAGAATGCTTTGTGGTTGTCTTTAGAACAGTGGCAATTTTGATTTTGTAATTAGAATTGGAAGATTTTATGAGGGATCACAGCTTCTTACTCAGGCTGACCAGGGAATTCCTCCAATCATGGGATTTTACTATTTTGAGCAGCAGTTTCTTTCTTCTGCTGTAGAGTTTGTTTATGGCAGGGGACCACCAGATTGGCTTCCTTTTTTTTGGAGGATAGCATCTTGGTTCTGTTAGGCATAGCAAGATACATGCACTCGTGTAAGTGCCTATAAAGTGCATTTGTGTCGGATTCAGCAGTCGTACCTCTATTTTCCGTCTGCATGGGTGTCATGAAGTTTGCCACTACTGTCTTAAGAAGCATGAAGTTGGCTTTGGAGAAATGTTTTACAGTTGTTTCCCTAATGGCAGGTGGGGGTGAGATGTGGATGTCTAGGGTGATTAGCTTGTGGTCAGATCTGACCAAAGAGAAATTGACCTCTGGTGTGGAACACTGGTCACCCATGTTGGTAATGGCCAGGTCTAGGATATTGCTGCCCCTGGTGGGGGTGTGTAAAAGTTAATCCAAGGCATTGGAATTTATGAATTCCAGAAAACGTTGAGCAAAAGAGTTGGTCCATAAATAGTTTTTCCAGTTAATGGTGGGGTAGTTGAACTCGCCCATTATTAGGGTGTTAGGATGTGCACTAATATTTTCCAGTGTATCAATAAATGAGTAGTGGAATCCTGGGATATGGTGGGGGATCTGTAGCAAGCTACAGTTTGGATTGTGGTCTTGCCCATAGTTAGTTTCACTTGGATAATCTCAGATGCATTATGCTGAGCATCTAGCCTGGAGGTGTGGATATCCTTAATGAATATGGACACGCCTTCACCTTTAGTGTTTTGTTCCAGGTTAGGTGGCTGAAAGGTGTGGTATGAATTATAGCCTGCTAATGTTGGGGTGCTCTCTGGAGCCCTGAACCAGGTCTCTGGCACTGCACAGATGTAGATGTTCTCCATTTTAAGGAGTGCCTCAAGTGAGTGCATTTTGAGGTTTAGACTTCTAGCACTAAGTTGCATTACCCTCAGATTTTGCTTGCTTGTACCTGTTACAGTGAAGAATTTGTCATTTGACCATTGCCTAAAAAAGACACTACAGGGGTAGCAAGAGCCTTAGCCAGTATCTGGAATCCCAGGGGCGATAGGTGCAGGCCAACTCTGGCAAAGCATTGTGGTCTGTCGATCATGTCATCCCAGGCAGACAGATACTGGATCCCTTTAGAATGACACCAGAAGCTTAGCAAATTGTTGAAATCAATCATTTCATCCTTGTACTGTGGTATCATTCTGGGTGATGGCAGGATGCTTCTCAGGGCTAGGGTCATACCTGCCTGAGCTACAAGATTGGAGAGCTCCTCCATGTCTCTTTTCATGTAGTCCAGGGAGGTACATCTCAGGTCATTCACACCAACATGGACAATGACAGAGTCATATTTGTACTAGTCAGTACCATTCATTAAGGTTTAAAGACCATCATCATAACCTGATGATCCATGAATGAGTCATTGTCCATCCTGTCTTTCACAACTGTTTGTTTGCATGTATGTGTGCCTTAGCTACACAAGACAGGTAGGTATGTGTCACCCTAAAGACAGCATAGCTGAAATTGGTCAGCAGTATGTATGTATCATTTATCATAACATATCACTTATTTCATCATATTAACAAATATGGACTTGTACAAAACATTCAACATCACCATATCTTCTCTTACACAGAATGAGAAGCTAATCATATCTACACTGC
The DNA here is from genome assembly GCF_019279795.1 of Protopterus annectens. Classification (NCBI taxonomy): domain Eukaryota; kingdom Metazoa; phylum Chordata; order Ceratodontiformes; family Protopteridae; genus Protopterus; species Protopterus annectens. The sequence continues at coordinate 1,679,079,632 of NC_056743.1, forward strand.
ACTGTCAGAGTGTAAAAGTTAAACTTCTGCAGTGCCACTTGTGTAAAGTACTGTGTCCTTTACATAGGTAGGGAGTTCTCAGGTCACAACAGTCAATGTGTGTATGTATGGAGTTGTATAAATATGATCTTAAGTACTGTTGGCCTCAATAAAGCAGTAGTCTGGAATTCATTTTACACTGCAGGGTGAGTCCACATCAATGTCAGACCCTCCTCCCCGCATCTTCTTCTTGGCAACAGAATGGTGATGTCATACTCTATAAAGTGCACTGTCACTGTATTGATGTTAGACTTCTGCATTGCATTTGTGTTAACTATTGTGCCCTCTAAATTGCATAGGTTGGGGGTTCTAATTTCACATTTCACAGCAGTCTGTGTGTGTGTGGAGCTGGGTAAATATAACCTTAAGTACTGATAGCCTCAATAAAGCAGTAGCCTGCATAATATCAGTTTCACACAGCAAGGTGTGTCCACATCAATGGCAGACCCTTCTCTTAACATCACTTTATCTGCAACACCACACTGATGTCATTCTCTATAAAGTGTAGTCTCATACAGTAAAAGTCAGACTTCTGCAATGGTGTTTGCATTAAGTACTGTGTCCTCTAACTCGTATAACTAGATAAGCAGTGGATTCTTATCTCACAGCAATCGATTTGTGTTGTGTAAACATGAGATTAACTACTGCTTGCCTCAATAAAATAGTAGCTTGGAATAAATTTTGCACTGCAGAGTGAGTACACATGAAAGGCAGACCCTTATCTGAACATCATCTTCTCTGCAACACAATGTTGATGTCATCCTCTATAATGTGCACTTTCACAATGTAGAAATCAGATTTCTGTGGTGGCAATTGCATTCAGTATGATGTCATCTAGATTGTTGAGTAACTACATATGTAGGTGTTCTAATCTCACAGCAATGAACATCTGTGTGTGATGGTAGAACCATAACATCATTGGAAGAGTAATGCAACAGCTGTGTTTATTTGACTCCCACTCGTGAGGAACATTTACATGGTCAGATCCATCCCACATCACATTTTAACTTTGTCCATAAATGCATACTCTCTGCAACACACTGATGAGGTCATCATTTGCACAATGCACTCTCATACCACTAAAGTCAGACCTCTCTTGTGGTGTGTGCATATAATACACTTGTCAATAGATAGGTCGGGAATTTCAATATAGTGTGTGTGTGTATGTGTGAATATAAATGGATTCCAGAGTGCCTCATACATCTTAGTACTGATAGCATTTAACATCCCACAAAGCTGTAGAAGTCATTTTTGCACACACATCTCCTTTGCATGACACAGCAGTGTGGCTCACATCTACTCAGGCTTCTCCTGTGACACATGCATCTAAAACAGCTGCATGACAATTGTTTCAGTAAATAAGTAGAGAGTTCAAATACAGGAATAACTGTTTTCTGTTTCAGTAAATAAGTAGAGAGTTCAAATACAGGAATGACTGTTTTCTGCTAGTGTGTCTTTTTTCCTCTTACTGTGCTGCAGAACAGGCTGAAAATACATATATGAGGTATAGCTATGCAGTGTGCTTGTGCGGTGCAACCACTTTTTAGCAAAATATGAAAGTAATACACAATGATAATGTCATATACTGAAATCTGCTGGGTCACAGTTGTAAAATAAAGATATAATTGTACTTTTGTTTTGGAAAACCTTCATTAGCTTGTGATGTTATATAGTTCAAATCCTGATATCACTGCTTACAGTCAGTGTACATGTTAACAGTATTGTTACCAACATTTGCTATATTTATGTGTAGATGTTGTTTCCTCTTACAAAACTTTATTCGACATTTCCTTTGGAAAGGCTGTATTGAAGATTGATGCTATCAGTTGAATAGACTGTCCTTCCATAACAGTTGTAGCGAGACACCTCCTCAGGACTGAGGATGCAAGATAATGTCATGCATGTTTTTTTTTTTTTTTTTTTGCCTAAGTAAGGCATTTGTTCCAATACAGGATTATATTCGCATTGTACAGAATTACTGTTCTACCAGTGACAACAGCAATGGGCCACAGGTGTGTATGGGTATACCTAGCATAAGACAATCTTGTCTGGCATACCGCAAGATTCTTTCAAAGTAATTATAGGGACAGATATTATTTGATTCATACACATGATCTAATGCTTTTCACATGATCACATGTATGATAATTGGAAATGCATGGATGCCATGACACATTCATTAATCCCACTGTGGTGTTGATTTTATCACTCCTTAGGAAAGCATTCCAAAACAACACTGAGTGACCGTAAGCATTTCTGTCCTTAACTGTACTGCAGGAAGGACATGCCTCCCAATTATACCTTGTATATATAGAGAGTTGTAGAGGCCTCCCCTATCCATTTTTGCAGAGAAAAAATATGGGAAATGTATGTATTTATTTATTTATTTATTTATGTTACATTTGTTGAAAGGGATAGTCTGAGTGGATACTTGTCCATTTTCAGCAGAGGCCTGGGGAGAAAAGCTCCATACATACATACATACAGAAAAACTGTTACATTAAACAAGTTAAAGCACTGTTATAGATACAATGCATAGGATAAAAGTAATTCATTTTGTCATATATAAATCTGATTTGTTATAGAGTAACAATTAGGAAGCAATGTAGGGGTGGCCAAAAGACCTCTTTAGCACATTTTTATATTGCCAGAGTTAGTCAGGATTAGAGCAAGGACATAGCCATTTCCTTTTAAAGTACTGTTTTAGATTTTTTTTAATTGGGTTAGAACAGATTCTGAAGTAAGCTCAGCAGGAAGGGAGTTTCATATTTTGCCAACATAGTTGTTGCTTTTGAGGGTATGGACTAGTAATTTGCTGGATGAGCGAAGTGTCTTGAGGTTGCTGTAATGAGTGATAATTTTTGTAAGTATGGGTGAGTTTTCAGGTTGGTAGAGAATTTTATGTGCTACTATTAGCTGATTGTACTGAAGTTAGAGAGGCAATTCTAGCCACCCTAGATTCTTTAGGTTCAGACATTGGTGCATTCTGTATGCTACTCCAGTGGCAAATCTAGCAATATGATTAAAGCAGCTAGAGAGTTTAAGGTCAGACTTACTCAAGTTCATGAAGAGAGGGGATGCATAAAGAAGGGTGAAAAGTAGATGTGTATGGGCAATTACCATCCTAGCTAGTGGAGTGAAGAAAGGTTTGATCTTGTATAGTGAGCCAAGTTTTTTATTACTTTTTTAATGGTTTGATTAATATGCATATCAAACTTGAGGTTATTATCAACTGTTACACGTAAGTGTTTGGTACAGGGATCTGAGACAATGAGAGTGCCATTGTTAGATTTTATACTAAAGGTTGGAGCGGAGGCTTTACAAGTGGGGGAGAAAAGCAGTAGCTTTGTTTTGTTAAGATTTAATAGGAGACATTGATTACAGAACCAATTTTCAACAGTATTAAAAACATTTTGGGATAGAGTCTGCAGACTTAAAGGGGAGGTGACAGAGCAAATCAAAGTAGAGTCATCTGCATATTGAATGCAGGTGGCTGTTGGGATGACTGTGTACAGGTCATTAATTTAATAAAGATAGAAAATAATAGGGGTCCTAATATAGAGCCCTGAGGGACCCCAAGGGTGATAGGTAGAAAGGAAGATAGTTTGTTCTGCCATAGTACAGCCTGTTGTCTACCACTCAGATAAGATTTGAACCACTGGATAGCCTGGATATCTAGGGGAATAGTTTTAAGTGTGCGTGTGAGTAGTTGGTGGTTGACCATGTCAAAGGCTTTGGAGAGATCAAGAAATAGAGCAGAAGAAAGCTTATTGTTGTTTCAGTTTAGATTAATAACATTGGAGAAGGAGGGGAGGGCTGTGATTGCACTGTGGATTGGTCTGAAACTATGCTGTGAGTTAGCCAGGAGATTATGCTGAATGAGGTGACTCAGGAGTTGTTTATGGATACACTTCTCCATAATTTTATCCAGGGGTGAAAAAATAGCTATAAGTCTGTAATTTGACAGTTCGGTGGATCTGCCCCCTTTCTAGAGTGGAAAAAATGGGTTGTTTTCCAGATGGAGGGGATAGTAGCTTCTGATATAGTTCTATTGGTTAGGAAAGAGATCAGGTATGCTATTGCATTTGCAGGTTTTTGTAGATACTCAGCTTGGAGGAGATCCGCTGAAAGGGTTGTAGGTTTTAGTTTCTTGATTAGGGCACAGATAAGTGACATCGTAAAAGGACTTCTGCTGTGCTTCTATTACATCCTTGCCTCCCCAAGAGTTAATATCAAGCTGTATCCCTGCTGAATCAGTACCACCCCAGGTGCCTCTCAGTCCTCTGCTTGGAATCTTTGGCTTCCCGCCCTTGAATGGACATCATAAAAGGACTCCTGCTGTGCTTCTGTTACATCCTTGCCTCCCCAAGAGTTAATATCAAATGTATGTACCCTATTGTAAACTAAACAATAAATTAAAAGTGCCCTCTTGTATAGTAACCCGGTAAGCAAAAGCTAGCAGTCTACCCTGGTTTTAATCCTCACTCTCTACCTTCCAGGCTTCTTCCCCATATCCCTTGTGTCTGAGATCTACCTTTGTAATTACACCATCTGGCCACTAAGTGGCAACATTCCTGCTTTTCCTCACCTCTATGTATGCCTACGCTACCTTACCCTAACACTGCCCTGTTTTTAGCCCCAGTTTAGCGTATCACTCGTTTACACTATCTCTGCCCTGTATAGCCTCTAGCTCTTGTGACACTTCTGCTTCCTTCAGCTTTAATACTGAGTGCCTTTACTGTAGTCTCCTTACCTCAGATCTCTTCTCTCCTTCACTGATACACTTCATCCTCCTCCTCCTTGGCTCTCCTTCTCTTAAACTGCTAACCAAGCCCGAGATTCAGGACATTTAGTTTCCACGGTTCTTCTCGACCTTTCTAAAGCTTTCGACACTGTCTCCCATAAACACCCTATCTATCATCTCCCAAACCTAAACCTCACACCAAACACTGTATCCTGGTTCTATAGCAACTGTCAGATAGATCTCAGGCAGGGAAATGGAAGAGCACCACCTCCTCCTCCTTTCTTCCTACCCCAACTGGCATCCCTCAAGGGTCCATCCTCGGACCTATGCTTTTTAACATCTTTATCAATAACTTTCACTCTGCTATTCCTGATGCCAAAATTATTCAATACGCAGATGATTCTACATTAGGCTGCTCTGCCTCAAACCTCCCCGAACTACTGACTAAAACCCAGACTGCTTTTGCTACCACTGAAAACTGGATGCAACAAAACCACCTGTCTCTAAATGCAAATAAATCTAAAATTCTACTATTCTCTCCCTCCAAGATGTACTCTTATGACAAAAATTAATTCAAAGTCCTTAGCCATACCAACTCTCCCATTGAAGTGGTTCCCTTTGCAAAACGTCTTGGCATTACTATTGATGAACACCTCAAGTTCAATATCCATATCCAACAAAATATAAAGAAAACCCACCAAAAGCTAGGTATGCTTTATAGGAACAATCGCTTTCTTTCAAACTCTTCTAGATTTACTTTAGCTACTACTTACCTCCTCCCATCCCTGTTATATGGAGCCCCTCTTCTAACTAACCTGACCGCTACCAACACCTCTAAATTGGAAAACTGCTATAACATCTCCAAATTTGCCTCCAGATCCAAAAATTCCACCCATCATTGCCATACCCTTAATTTTCTAAACTGGCTAGAACTCCCTAATTATCTAGGCTACCTCCAACTTACCACAGCACACAGACTTGTATTTTACCCATATAAATGTCCATCTTTAATTAACATCCTTCCACCCTACACCCCCAATAGGCCGCTCAGATCTGTACATCAAAACCTAATTACTATCAGCAAACCAAAATGACCTGCCGGCCAACTTCTCCTCTCTTTCTCGCTAGGCAAGAATGGAATTCTCTCCCATCCACTCTCAGGACAATAACTAACTCAGAAAACTTTCAAACCAGGCTTTTGAGTTACTTGTACTCCAAATGGAAATGCACCTGCTTTCACCCAGTCTAATTCTTTCTAACAAATGGCCTAATCTCTCTAACACCCCAACAACTATCTCCCTGAGCTGACTCAAGCTCTCTGCAATTGCTTCTCAAGACTCCCTATCTACTTTGTAAATATTGTAAATAGCTTATTTTGTCAAATGAATGCATGTAAAGTGTTTCCTTACTCTAACTGATTACGTATAATGTTTCTACACTTCAATTGTAATGAAGACAAATTCTCAAATGAATCTCTACAGTACAACCATCCAAATACATCGAAATTATTTTTTTCAACCAAGCGTGATATAAAATGTACATACTTGTAAACTGTACTTTATTATGTAATTTACTTTTGCATCAACTGTTTATGTTATATTGGAGCTTTTCTCCCCAGTCGTCCACTGAAAAAGGGCTCTTGGGCCCAGTGGACTTCCCCGGTCACCAAACTGAAATAAATAAATAAATATATACATAAAAAATATAAGTGATGTGGAAACTGGTGAAAGTTAAAGGGGGGTATTGAACTAGGTGTGGCAGTGTTAAGACTTGGGCAAATGGGAGATAGTTGGTTAGCTAGTGACTGGATAGTTTCTGTGAACTATTAAAGGAACTGGCAACATCTAACAAAGGTTTTTGGATGGTTGCTGAGGGGGTATGAGGTGTGTATTGCCCTGGGTAAATAAGTTTATTTATGCCTGCCCAAAACTTTTGTGGATTATTTTGATGCTTCTGTTGTAAATGGCAGTAAAAGTTTTTTTTTTTTTATCTAGGGTGGTAATTTTTTTTAGTTTTGTTCCTTAGTTATCTAAATCTAAGTTGATCTAAGGGGGATTTTGTGGTATGCCAAGTGGTCCAAGCTTTGTTTCTAAGTAAGATAATTTGTCTAGTTTCTTTCGGAAAGCCATGGAGCAACTTTTGCTTTAGTTCTTATAGAATGTGTAGGTGCATGGGTATCAAGGATGGCTAGGAATTTGGTGTTTAAATATAATACATCTTCTTCAAGTGGTAGATGTTTTAGGACTGCCCAATTACATGCTTTGAGTTCATTTTGGAAATTAGCGAGGTTAAAGTTTTTGTTGTTTCTAATTGTTTTGTAAGTAGGTTGGTGGGGGATGTCAGTCTTATGCCTGATTATATAGGTAAGAAAATGGTCACTTATGTCTTCAGGTCAGGTACCGGCCCTATACATGTGCAGATGGCTATTAATGAGTATTCAGTCTAAGATACTATCTTTGTTGTTATGTTTACTGATCCTAGTAAGGGAAGGATATGATCTAAGTAAATCCATATAGATTTACATGGATGGTTGGAGATTCTGAGGAACAAATATTCCAGTCGATTTTGAAGTCTCCTAGAACAATGGTTTCTTGAGGGTAGTTACTAGACAGCTAAGAGATGATGTCTTCTAGGGTGTTTGCATTGTTACTTGGGGGAATGTAGACACAGGCTATGTTAATACTTTTGTTTTTATTAATTTGAAGCTCAGTAATGCAAATTTCAGCATTATCAACACTGGATGGTTGTGTGGAATCAGAGGTCACATCTAGAGTAGCTTTGTAGAGTACAGCTAACCCTCCTCCTTTCCTAATGGTATGGTCTAATCTTAGTATGTTATAACCTGGGGGTAAAACCTCATTATCTGCCATTGATGGTTTTAGCCAGGTTTCAGTAAGACAAAGTATATCTGGGGAATGTGTATCTGAGTGCATGGCGGTGGTGGACCTTATTATTTAAGCTTCTAATATTTAGGTGACTGACCAGGAGTGAGTCTGAAGGTCTATTTAAAGTTCTTAAGTTAGTGGGAATAGTAGAATTGGGGCTAGGGTTGACTAGTGAGGTTGGTCCAGGGTTTGGATGAATGTCCCCATCCCTTGTGAGGTTGCCATGTAGTTTAATTGTGAGCTTCAGAAATTTAAATATTATTCTTAGGAAATTCTTGTTTTTGGGGTTGATATATCTGGATCTAATGGGTTGGTGGTATTTTGTATCCAAGGAGTTAGTCATAAGGTGGATTGTTTAGTTGTCTAATTTAATTAGTATTATTGGAGTGGTGATTTGGCTTCTTGGGTAGTGGTAGCCTTGGTAGGACAGATTTTCATAGGTGGTGAGAGCTATGGAATTATCATAAAAGGTAGTAGGCAGTATAATAGCATTAATTTGAAAGGTTTCACGGTCAATCACATAGGCATTGTCTAGATATTAGCATTGATTTTTGCCCAACTTGAGTAGAGGGATAATTAGGATAGGTAGGTAGGGAGGGTCCTGATAATACCTGGAGAGTTGCGGATTGGTTCTAAAAAGAGGGGGAAGTGGTTTTAGAACTAGTAGGGGCGGGTGGTATTTGGAGGCAGGGCAAGGCGCAGCGGGGCTTAACATGACGACAAGATCTGTAGGACTTGTATAAGCACATAAGTACAATGAGGCTTTTTTAAAATACTTTCTTACCCTTGTCTTTCCTTCAGTATACAATTTTTACATAGTATAGTGTTAATTACTTTTTGCGGCCTTTTCACATATTAAGCTTTCTTCTTCCGATTTTCTGCTATTTTTGTAGTTTTAGGGCTGCTTAGAAACTTAGATATGTTCACTAGGAAATCCTTAGAGATAGATATAGGAGTAACCCAGCTTAGTATTTTAGGGTTGATTGTGGAGCCTTGAGGGATTACTGGTAGTGCTGTAGACCCGGTATGGCTAAACAATATAGTACATACAGACATGATAAGGTAATATTAACCTTGGCAGATATTTTCAGAGTCGAGGGGCAGTGCAGGAAAGTTTTCAGTTAGGTTTCAGCATTGGAGGCATCCTTCTAGTGTTCAAGCCTTTCAGGGATCTAGCAGATAGAGGGGGATAGAACCTGATGATAGATAAATAAGTTAGTATATGTTCTAAGTACGGGGTCCTTCAGCCAGTAGAATATAGCACTGTTAAGAACATTTTTTTTCTATACAGCAGAGCAGCAATAATCATTGAAAATGGCCATAACACAATCAGAGCAGCCCAATAGCTGACACATTTCAAAGCACAATGGTCTTCTTCTTTCGGCTTTTTCCCAGTTAGGGGTCGCCACAGCGAAACTCCAGTCTGCTAATGATTGGCAATAGATTTTTTATGGGTGCTGAGGTGCCAGCTCAATGCCCAACCTTCAGCAAACACAATGGTAGTATTATTAAATGCAGCCATGTATTTAAGAAGTAAAACAGTCTAAATAGTATGAAATAGTGTCACTTTGCTTTACGAAATCAGTCAATTCAAAGTCACTAGCTTATTTTTCTGTATTAGACTAGATAGAATGTGACCAGATATTTTAAACTTAAAACAAAGTAGAGTGTAGTACTGGTGTTTTAGTTTAAATATCAGATATACCACAGTCTCTAACCATTATTTTTTACAGTAGACTTATTTCAAACTGCATACAGATATATTTGTGGTTTAAACAGGCAAAAACAGTGTTACTTGTTTAGCTTAACTAAATCACTAAACAATATTTCTAATGCCAACACCAAGACAATTAGATATAAATTATATTTATAACAGCAGTACACCTGACTGTATGACTTCACATATATGAAGTTCAACAGCTGTGCCAGCTGTTCAACTGTGGTGCATGTGATTCATAGCCATATTGTTAGTTGGAAGAGTTTTACAGCTTGATGTTCATTTCTAGCATAAGGATTCATTTTCTGTGAATGATGTACTGGTATCACACAGCAACCATTATAACACACCATTTATTATCCTTTGATATGTTGCATGACCATGTGAACATAGCTTCATATTTCATGGCAGTAGACATTTGTTCTGCAATGTCATGATAAGAGTGCTGCTGTGGAACATGCATTGAATACTGTGGTGTACACGAGTGCCCTCCAGTTCTTGGGTGTAAGTGTACAAACATACAGAGGAACTTTTTTTGATCATGGAACATCAATATAGGACTGATCGTAGCTGTGTGCCCATGTGATTACTCATTTAAATGCCATCAGTCTGACATGCTGATATGACATTCATTATCAGGGATCCTTTCTTAATTCACACATTAATTTTAGTTGTTTGTGACAAGATCCATTGCTATCTCCTGTGGTAGATGTCAACAATATATAACTTTGAGAATAAACTGCATCACAGTGTGATGTTTGCACCTGTCCTTATCTGTTTACACAACAACTGTGTCAGGCTGGAGTGCCTTATACAAGGGTATTATGTATGTCACACTCTGCTCTCACATTTGTAGCACCATACACACATCTGGGATGTATAACCATTAGAATGTTGAAGGGCATAATCCCTGGGAGGGTGATCATTTAGGCTTATTTCTGTGGTGTACACAATCAATACATCAGTCAGCGTTAACAATGATGGAATGGGTTAAATTCTTGTGAAAGGAGTCTGGCTTTTGAGACTTTACTAATTTTCAGCGTGTTATTTTGACAGAATGCATCCCATGCAAATATTCCATAACGTATATACTGTCCTTGCAAACTGTCATCTCAACTCTGCTTATCAATAACATCCATATGTCATGTCATTCCTACTGTTGCAATGTTAATTTGTGTGAGTGTCACATCCTATAATAGCATGTCTGCTTTTATTTAGCTTTTCTTGCTCAGGAAGTGTAACCACATTAATTAGTATGGCATATGTATTGCAAAATTATATTATTATAAAATTGTCTTTGTGACATAAGCACAGTCACATCACTTATCTTACTAGATTTTGAGCATTTATCCTCTCCTCTTACCTTTTTCTGTATACATCTCTTTGATTTCTGTGTACATTGTCCTCAATACACTTTCCCTGTCTGGTAACCCATGTATTGTTGGTGCCCTTGCCAATTTCCGTTCCTCTTATTCCTGTATTCATATGTATGAGTTATGTGCAGAGTACACTCAGTATACTTTTCCTGCCTGGTACAGCTTGCATTATTTGCCTTATGTAGTTGTTTGTGCTATCCATGCGAGAACGCTTAATAGGTTTGCTCATATGCAAACTTGTTCGTTTACTGTGTGTGCTTGTCCAGTACAACATGTTTTCTTGACCATCAACACTGTTGCTGGCCTTGAGACCTTATTTGTATGATGAGCAGCAGGCATATGTGATTAATGCTTCTGCTCATTGTGCTAACATGTAAAAATTGTGTAGGCTTCTCATGAAGCCTACATGTTTATTCATAAATCCCTGCCAAAATGTTACTAATCATGTACTGCTTGACACAGCTCAGTCCTTTCTACTTTCATTACTACTCTATGCATTCCTTATCCTAACCAAACTTCAGACTAATCAACTAAATAATTTTCAACGAACCTATGATAAGATAGCTAAATTTGCTGCAAACCAGAGACATAGAACACACTGCTGCATTTCCCTAAAACAACTGGACTGGCTAGAATTTCAGCTCTATTTCATCTCAAAACAGTAATTTGTTCATGTCATATACATGCACTTGACAAGCAAAAAACTGGGTCTTTGCTGATCACAAAAAGGCCCCTCAAAACAGTGTAAGTAGCATGAAGTGGAAGATGTCAAAAGAGTGCATAATGCCTACCTTGAACTGGCCAAACCACTTGTTACAAAATCCTACCTGGACATTGAAAATAAACTCACAGAATTAAGCATAAACTCTTGTGTTACATGCTGGATTGCTTTCAGTTAGAACCCAGGAAGTTAGGATAGGGGATTCTACCTCCACAAAAAGGCTGGTCACTGGAGGAGTCCCACATGACCCATTGCTGGGTCCTCTCCTTTTAGGCTTCTACGTCTTAGAAGTCAAGGACAATGGTAAGGGCCTCTGGCCGATCAAGCTTGTTAATGACTGCAAACTGGGAGCAATTATAACCCCCCCCCCACCAAGACACAAATATCCTCTGGGAAGGGTTAATACATACATATGACTGCTGCTATAGACATGGTTTAAAACTCAGTGCAAAAAATGCATAATAATACAATTTGGGAGGTTAGCTACCCCACAAAACTACCTTATTAATAACACACCCCTAAGAGTACACCCAATAATCATGGGTATGGGGACATATGTAGATAGCAACCTGGTTTTTGACCAACATGTTATCTAAGGTAATATGGAAATCATTCTATGTTAACTTATAAGCAAGTGTATAGCATTTATGTTCAAGAAAGTCATCCTTCCACTATACTCCGCCCTCATAATGTCCATCATTGAGTACAATGCCCACTATAGTATGTACCCGAGGAGGTATATGTAACAACTAGAAAATCCACAGAGGTTCCTCACAAGAAGAATACACATTTTTAACATGTCCTTTACACAGCACCTCAGAGCCCTATCCACATACTCTGCCTCTTACAGATTTTTGAGAGGTGATCTATCTCTAACATACAAGGCATCCTAGGATCCCACTTTGATGGCTCTTTTGTTTACTTGCAAAACAAGTAACATTACAACTACCCAATCCAGGGACTTAAACCTTGCTTGTGACATAAATAGGACATGATGGAGGGGCAGGTATGTGTCATGGAGAATACACCTTTGCTGGAAAACAGGCTTCCCATCCATGTGAACCAGTATTCTTCCCTGGACCTATTCAAGGGTAACTTGGACAAGTGAAGAGAAAATTAGAAATGTAACCCTCATAAGTCATGTATATTTTTAATGGAGAGAGGAAACCTATAAATGTTTGACCACTCTTGCCCTAGCTTACACATACCCCTAATAATAACCTGTAGGGCACCAAACCTGTTGGACATATTTGGGATGCATGGTTAGCCTTAAAATGCCCCTTGTGGTCATCAAGCTAGTATATACCTAAGAACTTATGAACCTAAAAGTGAAAAAAATCCCGACTCAAAATAAGTAGTGAAACATGTTTATTATAATGGAGTCAGTAAGCAGTACAACAAATCATTCTTGTTACAATCAACTAATCAAGCAGACGTTTTCAAGCATCTCTCAAAATGTAATGCCTTCTAGAGGCAGCGAGAAGACTGTGCCTGTCCACAAAGTTTTGTGACTTGTTTACAGATCTGTTTAAACACTTTAAACAAATCGCTTTTTATTGTTGTACTGGGCACCAACTGAAAAGTGATACATATATTTCCTGTATACTGGGCAGAAGAAATATAGTGGTAGATCATGATCAGAATAAGAATGCAGATCACTTGAAGTGAAGAGCCGTACCTTAATTTATATTGCCTCTGGTTTTGTGAGGCAATCTGTGATTGAAATAACTGCACATAATTGCAAATGCAAAGTTAAAAATGGAAACTTTTGACTGGATACTGTCTGTACCAATATACTAATGTGATATGTAATGGATTACACTGTGTTATTGCCTAACCTATTGTTTTTTTTTTTTTTTTTTTTTTTTTGTTAGTGCAGAGATGAAAGCTGATACAACTCACATCAAGTACGCTTAATCAGTTACTGAATCTAATTCCAAGGGAAGCATTATTACAAGAAATATTCTTAATAACGTAGAATGATATAACTGCAGTTTTGGTTCATTTCTATAGTTACAGAAATGCTTCTTTGAAATTGCTCCATGCAGTTCTGTTTACTTTGATATATTCATCACACTTGCTGGTAAGGGTGGTTAGGGTTACAGCAATTTACCTCATGTAAATGATTTTACTTAGTATATGTTCTTTAATTTATCTTGCATTCATTGTTTAGGTATGTGTACAATGTTGAAATGACCCAATTCAGATGTAACTTGACCCCTGAGACATATGCTGGGTCACTGATTAGAATTGCACAAATCTTTTAATGCTGATGTTACTAGCATTGATTAAAATGTTTGAATATATATGGATCTACTTTAGTAGAATGAATTAACACAATACCAAAATTTACATACACAAGACAAGAAGATCATAAACTCACATCAACAAATGTTTTCAATGCCCAAACTAGTAACAATGAAACAGCTACTGTGCATGTCAGACAGCACTTAGAGGTTCTGAATGAAGATCATGCTGCAGTTAGGAAAAACAGCTTCTCCATTTAAACACGTCAGTTAACACAAAAATGTTCCTCTTTCAATGTTTCTGAATGGAGATTGTGGTACAGTGAGGACTGGGAAATGTAAGATTTTTCCCAACATAGTGTGATTGCGGAGTTGGTATATATAATTTGCTTGCCCCCTGAAAAAAAGATTGAAAAGGGTACATTTTTGTGTTAAATTTATTTATTTTATTTATTTTACATTTGTTGACCAGGATAGTCTGACTGGATGCATGTCCATTTTCAGCGGAGGCACGGGGAGAAAAGCTCCAAGGGTAAGCAAATACAGCATTACATAATACCAGCATTACATATTACAAACAGACTATTTACAGAGATTACATAAGTAAGCAAGTTAAACAAGTTCCACAGGTTACATAGACAATAATCTCAAATTTGACCTACATGTTAACCAAACTATCAAAACCATCAATAAAAAACTAGGGTCACTTTACAGAATAAAAGCCTTCCTAACCCCTCCAGCTAAAATTGCCATAGCTCGCTCTCACCTTCTTTCAACCCTTCTGTATGCATCCCCTCTACTCTGCATCTCGATCTACATGGTGTGTGACATGAGCAGTAGCTGTTTCATTGTTACTAGTTTTGGCATTGTAAACTTTCATTGATGTGAGCTTGTGGTCTTCTCATCTCGTGTATATAAATTTCAGTGTTGTGTTAATTCAATCTACTAAAGTATATCCATATATATGTGTGCATGTGTGTGTGTGTGTGTGTGTGTGTGTCCATATACTGCATATAATATAGAGTCATGTTAAAACAGAAATGGTTTTAAACAAAATGAGCAGGAATCTATAAACCAGAGATCCTGGTCTTATGGACAGTTTGATTAAGATAAGTATGATAGGCTGTATTTCAATGGGAAGACATTGTACAACATAACTTATATTAGTACACCATTTCCACTCTTCACATTGTTGCCAAAATCTACATGCAAAAAGAAAAAAATTGTATATTTAACCTTTCTGCTCTTCCAACTGTGCAAGTCTTGTAATTTCATTGTATTTATTTGTTTCTGTTCATTAACTGGGTGGGTGTACTGATCTTTCAATTCTTTTCAAATATGACCTGGGCCCCAAGAAGCACAAAAGTTATAAAGAAAACGATGGTTATAGTAATTAGAAACCAATAGCTGCCTTAGTCATACAATTCATAAGCAGATGGCTGTTTAAGTATTCTCATAGCATAGAAACACAGTGTACAAATGAGCACCCAAATCAACTCAAAACACAGAAAATGCCCTCGAGTGATTGTAGCTGAAAAAGCCCAATGGAGTTCAAAAAGATAAAAGTTTATTGAACAAAATCTACTGTCAAGCGCTTTTGTCCTGAAACACCACGGCTTCCTCAGAACCATTAGTTTCTCAATTAATACTCATTAAATAATACTTTTAAAACTTTTCCAACCAATCACAAAGATTAAGAATGCTGACCACTTGAAAATGTTGCAGAGGTACACATCCAGCCTTAACTATTTACTTTATAAAACCAAGATCCTTCTTGTAAAAAGTTCCATTTTGGAATTTTAGAGATTGTAGAGGGGGACCTTAGAGGGGGTTTTTGGGAAAATAAACTGGAAAGGGCTGAACACTATTGGCAGTTTAGAATTAATGCAATGGTAGTTCCTGGTATTAATGATTGTTGCTCTCTTATGCCTATTCTCAAATATAGTGTTTTAGTCTATTTCTCACAAAATTGTTGTTTTCTGGCAAATTATTGAGGATTGAAGTTAGAAAACAATGGCAGACATTTGAGTTTCAAACTTTACACCCTTCAGAAAAAGTATGTTAAAGCAAAGCCAGTTGCCCTATCAACTTATTAAGTTTTAAGAGCAATATTTAAAAAATGTCCCTATTTTTGGGCCTTTGTTTCCCTATTATCTATGGCTTTGTACATATTTTCTTGGTCTAAGAAGCTGTGAGGTATGATACCGATGTAATGGCTATGTTCAGTTTTTTTGTATTTTGCAAGTGCTAGCAAGTGTGCAGCTAGGCATATTCTTTATACTCAACACAGTACATTTCCTTCTTAGTCTCTTTCAGAAGCATTATGAATTACAGAAGTAATAAGCAGTCTATCAAGAAATATAAACAATGACAAGAACATGCATATAAGCACAAAGCCTCTTTAGTGATGTACTCACCTGAAATTCTTTTTATATAAAACTATAGATTTGACATGTAGAACTGATGCATGCATTTTTGCATATATGGCATAATGTTTGAATGGGCACTTGTTTTAATATGAAATAGTTCAGGAAGGCCATCAGTATTAGGCTGTGACTACTAAATGGCAATCTCTGTACTCTCCAGCGTGCTTGGTATCATATAGCAATAACCCACGCCTGGGTGTGGGTAATGCTAAATTTACCCACGGTTGGCGTGGTTTGGTCCCGAGGGCGAAGCCCGAGGGACCAAACAAAGCCAACCGTGGGTAAATTTAGCATTACCCACACCCAGAAGTGGGTTATTGCTATTATACCATGACATTATTTAAGAAAAGAAACTATTACTTTTCTTAAATAATGGCATAGTATAATGCCTGTTTACTGCCCTTCCGCAGATGTCTGGCATCCGGCAGTTCTGATGTACTGCACGCCACGCAGTACATCAGAGCTGTGGCAAAAGCAATGAGAAAGCAAGATCTCCGTTGCTTTTTTTAGCTATGTTAAATGAGTTTAACATGGCGAGACAGTTTAAAATAAGCAACGGAGATGTCCATTGCTTATTTTAAAACTGTCTCGCCACGTTAAACTCATTTAACATAGAGAACACTAAAAAGCAACGGAGATCTTGCTTTCTCCGTTGCTTTTAACATTCGCTATGTTAAATGGGTTTAACATAGAGACAGCTAAAATAAGCAACGGAGATCTCCGTTGCTTATTTTAAAGCTGTCTCGCTATGTTAAACCCATTTAACATAGCGAGACAGTGTTTTAAAAAAAAGAGTTATACTAATGGAAAAAAGTCCGGGCAACCGGACCTTTTTCCATTAGTATAACTCGATTTACAACGGGCACGCTGGCCAATCGGCGTGCACGTTTTGGGGGGGTCATGGTATAATAGTAAATAAATCATTGTGACAAAAGCATGTGCATTCTGTCGATCTGTGTAGAGATTATTTTAATTTTGTCTTAATGCCTTTCATTGTTTCTTGATTTTATATATTTCTGATATATGGTGTCATAATACAGTTCCTATCTTTGAAATTTTATTTTTCTTCATTTTCTAGGCCATAAGGTCAAGGCTATTAGTACTGCTGTTTCTTAGGGAGTAAGACATTGTTCTTGTCATTTATATTGAATAATGCTATGGGCAAAGGTTAGAATTTTATGTAGGAAAGGGTTTCATGCAGCATAACTATCTTATTGTATTTAGAGGAATGGGATACTAGCCCAGATGTATCATTTTTTCCTATTTCACTGTGTTTTTGCAGGGCTGATGAGGGTGTCTTTACCCACTCGGGCAGTAGTGCTTGATGCAATAAGTCCTGAATATGTATTCATTATTAAGGCTTATTATAATCATGCTTCTGCAGTTCAAGTCCCATGTCCAGCTGGACAATCTCAATAAACAAATTATTTAACTAAATAATCCTTAGAAGGACACTTATGATCTGTTTATTTTTGTTTGTTTAATTACTTCTGATTGCTCAGTGAGATGAACAGGACAGGGGACTGGCATATCTCTCAACTGTACAGATTTTCGCAGAATGTCCAGATTTTTGCCTCATATTTTTGCTCTTTCCATTTTAAAATATGAGGTTTTCTGGCAAATCATTGAGACTTGAAATCATTAAAAAAGGACAAACATTTGAGTTTCAGGGTTCATATCCTTTATAAAAGCATGTTAATGCAAGACCTGTTATTCTAGCAAGTTTCTAAGTTTATAAGAGCAACATTTAAAATTTGCCTGTATTTTTCAGTCTTTGTCCGTCAATTATTTTTGCCTTTGTCTAGATTTCTTGCACTAAGAAGGTTGAAAGATATGAGAAATGGTCCATGTGGACACACGTTATTGTCATTTGAAGACAAATAATAAGATACTATCAATGTAATTGATGAATGTTACCAATGAAACAACCTAATGAGGAAGTCAAGAAAGGCAAAAATCACAGATTATACAAGTAAGAAGTAGCATCAGTTAATACTAAAATATGTGTGTGCTTGTATTTGTCTGTGTGCATGAGTGTATTTGTGTGTGTGTGTGTGTGTATATATATATATATATATATATATATATATATATATATATATATATATATATATATATCTATATATATTTATATATGGGTTGCAATTAAGTGGTCGAGGTTGAATTGATTATGGCTTTAATTTATGATCCTGGTTAATCAATCTTCAAATAATTGAAATTTGCAGTCCATGGTTTAGGAATTCTTCCCCTTTAGTAACCATGGGAAAGCATATCAAGGAGGGTTCTGTACCCTGAATGTTGGGCTTTCCCTTTCAAGATTTATGTTGAAGCCCTTTTTTCCAGCAGATTGAAGTTCAATCATTTTTTTATCTGTGAAACACCATTTGATGTAATGTAGTTTTAGCTTCTTTCATATACATATATATTTACATCTCTATCTATATGTGCATTTTTATATATCAATACCTATATCTATATTGTCTTTATACACACACACACACACACACACACATTATATATATATTATATATATAGTATATATATATATATATATATATATATATATATATATATATATATATATATATATATACACACACACACACACACACACACACACACACACACACACACACTCACACAAACACACACACATAGATTGATATAGATTCAGTTATATAGATAGAGATAGAGAGAGCTTTGTTTGGCTGCGGTACTTCTAACTTCCCAAACATCACAAATGCAACGTGGTTGTTGAAATCATCACTATTATATTCACCAGGGTTTTCTGTGGAAGTGGGGTAATAAACATTGGTGTTATTAAGAACAAAGAAATTTACATCAGTGTCATCTTCCCTTTCTCCTGATGCACTATGATTATTTAAACTGAAATGTGTTTCATTATTATTATGAGGTAGTATGGCAGGGTGAAAAGATTTAGGAGTAGGACTTGTTTTCTGGTTGGCATATTTGAATTGGTCTCTTGTGAGATTTTTTTGCTTCCTACTCAACTTATTATTTTACCTGCTGTTCCACCTTAAAAAAAGATATTGCTATGTTAAGACACATTCCCCAGGATTCACGAAGCCTCCATGTAAGAGTTATAACTCTTACATGGAGGCTGCAGTTAAACGGAGTCATGTCAGCATGCTTTGCATATTCATGAGAGCATGCTGAATCACACCTAAGTCTAACACGGTCCGTGTAAGACAGTAGGAGGCGTGTCCATAGGCTGAGCCCTGCAAGCGGACACGCCCCCAGAAGTGTAAAAGTGCCCAAAGTAAACACCCACAACAGAGTCCACGGAAATGTGAATAAACACAACACAACACATGCCCCCACAGACTATGAACATAAAAAATATATAAATGAACATGTTATATATTTTTTTTAAATTGTAAAGATGTTTAACCGTGAGTGCGCTCGCTTGTGCGGGCGTGCCCGTAGCGCAGCTTCAGTTAGCAGTCAGTGGGAAAGCATATAAGAAGTAAATATGCAAAATAAGCCAGGAAGCAATAGCATAGCAGTAGAGATGTTGGCTGAAGAGCAGGCATTCATGGTTCGAGCCCCCACAACACCAATTTTTTTTTTCAAAATAAGCAGGAAACAAGTCCCTGACAAATATGTACACATAAAACCACAATTTATGTAAAATGTAATGAAATAGCCCATTTATATTGAAGACATGTGAGGTAACAAAAGAAGAAAAATTGCCAGATGTGCTCATAGCTGAGCTACAGTTTAACAGAGTGAGTGCATGTGCCCGTAGATGAGCAGTGGTTTAACTGGTGCAAAATGAGTGCCCGTAGCTGAGCAGTGGTTTAACACGCTAAATCTATGTGCCCCTAACTGAGCTGAGCGTAATATGCGTGCCGATAGCCAAATGAGGCTTAAACCAGCGGAGCTGTGCACCGCGCAAACAAGCTAACCGACGAGCAACGTTGAGCAAGCCGTATCAAAACTGCCTTTACACAGACACACCCCTCAGCATGTCTAGACAGTCCTGAAAAATAAAAAGCAGTGGCCAGGTTCGAACCCAGGATACTATACACCATAGTCAAGGTACAAAACCACTAAGCCATGACACCAGTACCTGTAAATGCAATAATAGCTAATATATAGGAATGAATACAAACTGGAACATGACAATGCAGGTTTACTGAAGTTGATACAATTCCAAAATGGCCAATCACAGATATGTGTGGGAAAAACGGACTATATAAGCCCCATAGGTGGGAATACACAGCATAAACGATTGTAGAACTGACCTGCAGGCAGAATCACAGGAGTAGGAGAGGGTAGTTGCTTTCGAGCACAGAGGTGGGGTGTTGAGGAGTCCAGGTACATGGTCTGGCTCCTAGTCCATAATCATGAGGCCCAACTCATGCAGGGCCAGGTCCTCTGGGAAGCATACAGGGCTGAGGCATGGGACCGGTTGGCTCATGATCTCACCAGTGCCACAGGGATTCCAAGGACTGGTGAGCAGGTCCGTCACCACCATGCGGACCTGAAGAGATGCAAGCAGGACCAACTGAACCTTTGGATCCAGGAGGCCCGGCAAACACCCAATGCCCCACTACTGAGTAAGTAACATTTAATTATGTATGTAAGAAATTAAACTAGCTGATATTATGGAGATGTGTATTCCAATATTACTTCATTTATATTACAGCTGCAGGTGTCCGTTCTGCGAACCGCTAGGCTGGTGCGGTTGCGCCACCAGGCAGGTCAGGAATCCACTACCAGTAACTGTAAAGAAATATAAAAGTATGACAGTCAGCAAAAGAGTGCAGTGCAGTCAGCAAAAGAGTGCAGTGCAGTCAGTAAGGAATAAAATCTACAAGTAACAGTGTGAAAGTGTATGAAAGTATTGCTTGATTACAAAAGTGTGTTTCAGCCTGTAAGTGTAACCTAAACATGAAACTGTCCGACATATATTCTGAAATAAAAATGCCCTGCCTGTAAGAAAATAGTACACAACCTGCAGCAGGCTGAAAAGTATAGCTGCAGAAGATGATGAAATCACATGTGTGAAATATATCCCTGTGGAAATACTGAAACATGACAAGTGAGACTGCTGGAAAGGATTGTAATAACTACTGGTAAAACATGTCAATAAAGCCTAGAGATACCGTCAAGAATAGTAAAATGAAAGCAAGTGAGAGAGTGTGAGAAAGTGTCATGAATCCAGCAAGACAGTAGTAATAACCCCTGAATAAAGTATACTGCAGTCAAGACAGAATGAAATGCATGTGAGATTCAAAACCAAACAGCAAAATCTGTTCAAAGTGTTGCTGCATCTGGAATGTGTATCCCAAAATCTGGATATGTTGCTCTCAGTCTGCAATATGCAGATAGGATGTTTGTCTGATATACCAAACATACACACTTGTCTACAGCTATATAAAGCAAATGTAGCAGGATGATGAAGCTGAACAAAGCTAGATAGGAATGTGTATGAAGAACCATAAAATGTATATTGATGTTGCAGTAACAGTCCTATCACCAAGTTGAAATAGTTATCATACAGGAAACTGTAGTTAGAACAGTAGTGTGTATATAACTGTAGCTATTAGAAATGTACAGCATATGTATTGTTATTTGAAGGTGTTAATATTACTTTCTTCACCCCACCCTATAACCACATATAACCCATTCCACATGAAAATGACATGTGCAATCACAATTAACACCCCTGGACCTTTATCCTGTTGGGTCTTATATATTTGCATGTCTGTTGATGCATCTGCCTTGTTCATACATCCACACCTGATGGCCTGTTGCCATCAATTAACCCTGCATGTTGTTGGACTGTGTATTTCTGTTCAAATTATGCATGTGTTATGCACGCTGTTCAATGGTGTGAATATCTGGGTGTTTGGTTAATGGGAATACTAATGCATGCTGTTACAACTAATTGTGAATGGTATTATATGTCAATAACCCAAACTGTCATGACATAATGCAAAACATAGTACGACAAGGAAGGCGGGTTCCAGTGGACCCACCTCTCCCACCTCAGCTGGCGAGTGCACCTGGCACTAGTGCCGAGTCCGGACCCTCCTCCGGTGGCCCTGTGCCACCTGTGGGTGGAAGCGCTGCAGGGGATGGGGCTCGCCCCCCCTCTGCAAGTGTGGCCGGAGAACCACCACTCTCCCTCTGTAGCGTCCGGACTGTGGTGCGTAGGGAGATTCGGGACTCTGTTCTCGAGCCCCTACGCCAGCTCGAGGCATGAGTGGCGCAACTAACGGGCATGCCTGTTGCCCCACCTACACAACCCCCAGCACAGCCCCGTCCTGGGCAGTGAAGGAACAGTGGCAACTGCCTATGGGTGGGGATATCAGTTCCACTGTTGCCATCTGTGGGCTCATGGGACTCTGGATATCCAAACCTCCATCTCCGTCAATTGCGTAACCCCCCCACACATGTCATACACCGCCCCTGTATGCGTCTTGTCTTGTCTGTTTACCTACCCAACCTACCTCCCCAGCTGTACCAACTTCCTTCACCTGACATACCACTCTCACCTGAAAAAAAAAAAAAAAAAGGGCACTCTGTACCCACAAAAAAATTATGCCCCATACATAGCTGCCCATTCCGCACACATGTCTACTGGACATGGAACCTATCAATTACAATTGGCTGTACAACAAGTATTATTGTTGTCCTGACACCTCTCTCAGGGGTAGAAGGTTTCAAATGTCACACCAAATTACATACATATGCACAGTTGTTGCTGATGAAGAAATGGGCAGCTATGGGCCTTACCTACATCCCTCCTGCACATCCCAAGCTTGTTTCCCTACTGTCTTACCCTCTTTGTGACCCCTTTTTCACCACTTTCCTGTCTCCCCATTTTCTTTTCTTACAAAGATAATAGTGCGGGTGTGCGCAAGAGTAAGCACGTTTAAGAGGTTGTAAGCGGGTGTGCGCGGAGCTAACCACCAGTGCGCATGTGTGAGCTCCGCGCAAACCAGCGCTAACCCGGTTACAACTGCTTAAAAGTGCCTTAGTCACTTTGATTGACAGGTCCTGTACTCAGCTCAAAAGCAAAATAAAATCCCACTGTGAGTCCCAAACCCAGGACCTTGGAAACAGTAGTCTACATGACTTACCACTAAGCCATGATTCTTATACAAGAACACTGTGCTAAAATAAGTACATCATGTAATAGTAGGATTGAATGTAAAGGGAATATAGATGTGTAGTACACAAAGCATGCCATTTAGAATGACTATCAAAACTAGTGGATTTCCATAATAGTAGTGTGTGAACAGAAACAGCCATGCTAATTGGAAGCTAGTAGGCAATAATGTCACTATAGCACCTTGCAAGCCACACACATACTCACAGCAGGATAAGCACTGCCCATACCCCACAACCTCTTACAGGAACACATCTGGACCAAGTAATAAAATATGTGGAGCAAAGGCCCAAAACCAGGGACACATTACAAATAATGTTACAACAAATGCAGCACATTACAAATAATGTTACAACAAATGCAGACAGTTCAGAGAGTAACAGGGTCTGCACTTTGTGGGATGTTTGGAAGGGTATGCAGTCTGAAACTTGAATGTTTGTCACCATATTCTGACTTGAGCCCAGAGTGACTTGCCAGAAAAAGGTGTGCATGAGATATTTTCCAAAATATGAGGCAGAAATGTGGACAACCTGCAAATATCTGTACACATGATGGGTCTGACGCCACCATATTTGAAAAGTTAAGAGCCTAGACATAGCAACAGTGAATGACTTACAGGGATGCCCCACAGACCCCATGTGAAATGTGCAAACAGTAGGCAGAAAGGTGTAACACATGCAATGGTAACTATGGAGTCCTGAAAGTATTCATCACTTGCATGGCAGAAAAAGTGTAGTAATACATATGCTCATGCCAACCCACAGTCACACCTGCAGCATACCAGACATTTTAATGGGTGTACCCCACTGATATGTACCATTCCATGAGGCACATAACAGATGAACCTGAAAGTCTCTGGGGCCTGCTCAGCAGCATACTCAAATACCCTAATAGATGTCAAGGCCCACACCATGGCCAGACCACACTGCATGCTGTAACACCCTAGCAGATGTAGCAAGCATTCCAAGGTGTAAATGTACATGGAAAATAGGAAAGCTACAGCAGCACACTACAGTCAAGACACCTAGCAGGCATACAAGTAGTGACTGTAAAGGGCAACTATTGAAGCCTTAGCAACAAAGTGCAAGCAAAAGTGAAAGGAAAGCACACACACACACATTAACAGTAGTAGTAGTTGTAGGTGTCAGTGTACATACACAGTACAGGAAACTGGAGAAATGAATGGAGGAATGTTAATCTACAACACACCTGGAAATATGAGAGAGATACCAACCTTTACACTCACAGAACATTGTCCACAGCATAACAGCATGGTCCCTGCCCTTAAAATCTGAAAGGGCTACGCCTATCTCACATACCTTTTTATAGCACTGTTCTGAAATCACAGTGAGAGCTGCAATCAGTACACAACTGGCTGCATGCAATTAGCAAATGCTGGCTAAGAACTGGTGCAGAGGCCATCACATGGGCATATGCAGATACCTACAAAAGTATGCTGTACTCCCAGTCCACACATGCAATACTTTCATTGCACCCTGAGAAGGATGTGAGAGACAGACAGACAGACAGAGAGAGAGAGAGACAGACACAGAGAAAATTGCAATTAAGCAGACACAAACAAATTGTTCAGCAACAGCTACCTGAAAGCTGACAACTGGGAAGTGGAGCAGCAGGACAGAGAACCAGACAGCAACACAAGCAGCTGTGACAAACACAGGTAATGTAAAGTAATACTATAAAGGTCTACATACTGTGAACCCTTGATATGTGTCATTGGTCAGTATCCATATGTATATGAAGATGTGTAAATGGCAGGGGACAGACAGCAACCATCAGTGAAGGCTGTACATACCTTTGTATGTGAGAGCATCTATGTGCACATATCAATTTTGGTTGATTGTAGGTTGTAGTGCCATGTACAAAGTAGGTTTCACAGTTATGTATGTTTAGCAGTATGTTAGTGTGTGTATACAGTATGGTAGACAAATATGTTGATATACCTGTCTAACATATGGATATGTATGTATGTCAACATATGTATGTGTATATATATATATATATATATATATATATATATATATATATATATATATATATATGATATGCATATATGTATACATACATAGAGAGAGAGATGTAGGAATACATAGACAGATGTAGATAGAATATTGTACAAACATATCTATGTAATGCACACAAACAGATACAGATATATGTAGATACATATACATAGACAGACTGATCTGACTATTTACAGGTATGACTGTATATAACGACCTGCAACACAGCCTGTCCCACCCCCTCTGTCACTCACACCCCCTCTGTGCCCCTCCACATCTATAGCAATATATGTACATCAACATATATATGTGTATATGTATACAGACATATATATATATATATATATATATATATATATATATATATATATATATATATATATATATATATATATATATATATATATATATATATATATATAGAGAGAGAGAGAGAGAGATGTATATAAATTCTGAGTGAGGCACATGTGTACAGATGTATTGCAACAGGTGCCTGGTGACAAAGGCATGGAGTGAACACCAGTGTCAAAACCGGAGTACCAAACTACATTCCAGATCACCTACACCAGTAACCACCAGATATGTGATTGGCTGCCCACCACTGCATGTGTCAGGGGTGAACAGGGTCATAAATGTGTACAATAGTGGCCCCAATGATATTCACAGTGGCACACTATCCCTGGAATACCTGCACATGGTATGTGTCAGCGGACATGGTGTGTCAGCTATGGACATGTAGGTCGGTGTACCCCTCCACACCACATAATGGATGCCATGGTATGGACCTCACATGACAGCTACAGATATGGAGAAGGACACAGTGACATGTACAACACTGTGACAATGCACTCAAACACATTACCAATGCACAGTGACTGACAACACCATAGAGTACACATATACTACCCACATAGAGGTTGCCACTCCCGGATTTACATATGTAGGTCACACCCATGACAGATGTCCAACAACCATAGTAACACCTCACACCATCCACAACCTAAATGTCTGCTGTGTGTCGTCCGTGCCACTGCAATAGAGTGCACATGTGGAGGTAAAAGTTCCTACCCACAGATAAGACATACCCTGCAATAAACCACACAGTGTTAAGAAGCAAGACTCCCCATGAGTACATGTCACACATACCCCTGCTGAATCATAGTCAGATAGGTAATATGCCATATGAGTCACCCTGTGTAACTGTGTGACAGCAGCAGGTACCATTACACCACATGTGTCACAATGGTCAGGGTAGCAGAACAGTACACTGCTGTAGTCCCAGGGGCAATAGCATATTGTATAGTATTGTATTGTAATGTAATGTATTGTGTTGTATTGTATTGGTATGTTGAGGTGCCTCCTTCGTGGGGTGGAACCACTGCTGCTGTGTTCCAGTGTACAGGTACATATCCTGTAGTCAGGCTAGTGTTACATAGCACTTCTATATGTGTGTTTAGCTCCTGTCAGAGTTTATGTAGCATGCAACTGGGGATACCATCAGGTCCCATTCATGTTGTGTATTCTGCTGTCCTGAGGGTGGCTCTCACCTGGACATCTGTTATGACAGGGGGGTTACAGTCAGCTGGGATAACTATGTCTTATTTTGGGGGAGAGGGCGGGGTGACACCTGCACTGAACCTGTCTGCCACAATGTTGTCAATATCTGTGGTGCCAGTGAAATATGTGTTGTTGTATACTAACTATGGGCACAGAGGATGGATCCTGACCAGGTTGCTAACATAACTGAAGAAGGCCTTCTGGTTATCTGTAGTGTCCCTCTTGATTTCCCTCTCAAAGTTGCCCATGGATGTTTGTATGATGGAAAATAGATACTTACTAGTGCTGCTCAGACATGCCCTCCCTTTATGGAATTATGCTCTGTCTTGCTGTAGCTTCCATCTTCTGTAATACAATCTGTCTATGGCTGGGGTCCACCAGACAGGATGCTGTCCCTTTGTGGAGAGTGTCTTGGTCATATATGGGATTGCATGATCCATGCATTCTCGGAGATGTCTGTAGAAAGCAATTGTGTAGCGGTCAGCATTGTGGGTTGTATCTGCCACTGGCCCAGTGGGCTGAAAGGATACCATGTCACTGTTACAAAGTGTAAAGTTTGTATCTGTAATGTTATGCACTATAGTCGTTTGTGCTGGTGGTGGAGGTGGGATATGTATATCCAGTGCAATCAGTGTGTGGTCAGCTCACAGTAGTTGATGATGTAGGCCATACAGTACCTAGATATAAACCCCCAGAGTGAGGAGGTGCTCTTGACCTGAATCAGTGTTCTGACTGCTGGGGTTTGGTAGTATGTCATATGGAGTGTGCCAGGTACTGTTGCACAGTTGCTGGCTGAGCACTGATACCTGGCCATCTACATGTGTATCCACCAATAGACAGACAGATGCTACATATGTGAGATATGTTGTATCATAACAGTCGAGTAGCATGTGTAGTATGTGTGCCAAATTCTGCTGACATATATTGCTGATACCAGGTTATTTTCTTTCTCAGGTACATGGCCCACCCGCGGAATCCCACCTACTCCACAGCTGAGGATGAGGAGATACACCAGAGCCTGGTGCGGGATTATGCAATACTCTTTTTCCACACCAGCCAGAATCAGCAGGAGAGGGCTGCACTGTGGCAAGACCTTGTCCGTCGGGTAAATGACATAGGCATGCATAATAGGACATATGAGCAGGTACAACATCACTGCAGTGATTTAATCAGACATGTCCGTCAGCGTGCGTCGGGTATCCACAGGCAACAGGTCGCCACAGGTGGTGGGGTGGCTACACATCCCCCACTCTCCAGACTGGAGGGACTACTCATGAGTGTAGTGGCTCCAGTCCGCCAGCAACAACAACAGCAGCAGACATGCATTATGATGGAGGCTGGAGCCACGCAGCAGCAAGACAGTGAACGTGCAGGTAATATGCCATATGTATAGTTGACTGTTGTGTACAGTGGTAGTTAATGCATGTGTGAGGTGTGTCCTTGGTTTGTAGCTGTCACCATAGTATTTAATGTGCAAGTGTGATATCCTCAATATTAGCAGCTGACCTGTGAAAGGCGACTGTTGTACTACTGACCTGTATCATACTCAGTAACAATGGCACAGTTGTACCCACTGCCATTAGTTTCTTCACGTCTGCAGGACCCTCTGGTATAACAGCAATGCAGCCTATCCATGCTGGTGAGTGTGTATTAACAATTCCTGTAATAGTGTTGATAGTAATAGTACTATTTGGCTCACTTAGTAGTGCTCTTTGTATGCATGTAGGTGTGTCTGTGTCTGTGTGTTGATATCACGCATACTGAGTACTGTACAATTGTGTGAAACTGTGTGCATGTGTGCATGTGTGCACCTGTGCATGTGTGCATGTGTGCATGTGTGCATGTGTGCACCTGTGCATGTGTGCACGTGTGCATGTGTGCACGTGTGCATGTGTGCACCTGTGCATGTGTGCATGTGTGCACCTGTGCATGTGTGCACCTGTGCACATGTGCATGTGTGCATGTGTGCATCACTGGTAATGTGTAGACATTGTAAACTGTGTTTCCTGTTTCCCTCCCACAGGTTCTGTTGCTGCTCTGGTGTCATGTAGCAGGGAACCTGAATCAGGTGCTGTGGGTACTGATAATGATGACATCTGTGTAATGGCACAGGAAAGTATGCCAGGGTCCGCCATTGGTCAGCCGATTGACAGTACACAGCTGTCGACACCATCAATGCGCACTGTTATCCTGCCAATACACCCTTTATCACCAATGTCCCTAGGTGATGGATAGCATACAGTGGGCATTGACCAGGGTAATGTGGTATCTGTGGCACATGCCTCCCCACACAGCAGCCATGGGCATGGCCCAGAGATGGTACCACACAGACAGATGTCCAGGGGTTCTCGTGGGAGCATCCGTGGGCGTACTGCCCCTGTCAGACATGCCCACAGAGGTCTTACAACCTCAGCTATGTTTCGGGCTGTCATGCAGGCACAGTCACATATGGAACGGTACACCAGACAGGGTCTGAGGTAGCTGACAGCATGTCGCACAGCCATGACTGACAGTATGCGTGACATTGCGGCTGCCATCCGTGATTCCACCGATGTCATAGACAGACGTTGTGGGGACATATTAGACCGGTTCCACAACTACATGTCCATGAGCCAGGGCGATGGTGGGCGTTTGAGGCATTGATGTGGCCATATGCCAGCAACAGCAGCAGCTTGCAGTCATCGTGGACGACAACAGGGCCGCAGCCGCCCCCGTAGTGCCAGCAGCAGCCCCAGCAATGCTGGGTCTGTGCTGTCATCAGACCGCCCCAGGAGACCACGTGCACGTGGCTCTGGCCGGGCCCGACAGGGATCTGTGTCCAGTCAACGAACACCTGCTTCTGATGACAGTACCCAGTCTGGGTTGGTACTGGATATGGTCCGTAGCACCCCTGCAAGGCACAGGTACCGTGTCCGTGGCCAGAGACACTGATCTGTATGACCTGGCAGGTACAGTCTGTGGCTGTCCACAAACACCAGTATATGGCAGCCATGAGGTGGAACTGTGTGCATCCATACACACATGCGAATTGACAACACTTAGGGCTACCACATACATGCACACACTGCATCAACATTGCCCCACCTTCTACTGCTGTCCCTCACCAACACACATACACATACATGTCAATTGGTGGTATCGGTGGCTGACTCAGGCATACCAAGTTCACACCCTGTGCATATGATGAAACTGTGCCACCTCCTGCAATCTGTAACAACTGTGCAGGTACAGGCTAACATGTTGCTGATGCACAGGGTGACCACATAGATGTGTAGTAATAGTATCATGTTGTTAACAGTACTGTGTGCTGAATTAATTGTGGGTATATCACAGCATGCCTGATGCAGTAAGTGTGTGATTGTCATGTCCTGTTGTCTACACCCATGGTAAGTACCATAGTCTATCATCTGCACATGTTGGCATACTGGTGGTAATGATGTCAACAGAAGGCTACATACATAGGTAGCACAGGGGATAAGGTAATGAATGTAGTAATACGCAATGATGGACATGTAAATTGCAAGTGGCATGTTGCCCACACTGGACTCTGCAATGCAGATGTTTGAGGATGTTGATATGTGTGCAGTACTACACGACTGGTACAGGACACACAGGAGCACCCTAGCACTGCATGCTGACATCTCATACCATGCTAGACAGCCCCAACACACAAAACTAACTGTCAAAGGAGGGAGAGTCCCCATATATGTCAGGGATACTGTGGTGGCAGGCCAGGTAGCATACATCCTAGTAAGTATGGAACCACTGAGTGAAGGCTCAGTGTCTGTTATTTGACATGTGTATTACTGCAGGTATGAGCACATGGGTTTCCATCCAGTTATTGTACATCCTGACAGCACATGGTCTGTACACTTGTGTGCACTGAGACTGGACCCTAGCCATCTGACCCGTGTATTTCCTTGTACATGTGCATGTGCATAGTGCCTGCATATTTGCAGTGTTACCTACTGGAACTGGTACAGCTTGTTTGTTGTACAATGGACTACATGCAGCCCTGTTTACTGTAGCTTTGTTTGCATGCATGTTTGCTTGCAATTACCCTGGAATACTGATCACACCTGCAATGCATAGTTATAGAGCTTCTGTGGACTCCTAGTGCCATCTGCATAGCTTACTATATGTATGCCCATGTCCCACTTGACAGGATGTCACTGTTTGTCCTGTTCACATGTACATTGCCTATGACACAGTGCATATGACTTACCTGGCATGTGTCCACGTGAGCAGTCATATATGCTACTGCTAACTAATCACAGGCACTACACCTTCACATATTCATCTTCTGTTGAACTACCTGCTTTGCTAGGGACAGCCTGCACCTGTCACCCCTGGGCTTTCAGATATTGGCAAAGGCTCTTGCTACCCCCATAGTGCCTATGTTAGGCAAGGCTCAAATGACAAACCCACCTTCATAGGTATCACAAGGGATAATAAACTAAGAGTAATGCTACCCAGCGCCAGAAGTCTAAACCTCCAGATGCATGCACCCAAAACACTCCTTGGCATGGAGAACATTGATATCTGTGCAGTAACAGATGCCTGGTTCAGGGCTACTGACAGCACACCAGCACTACCAGGTTTAACCTGGTTGATTTCTTTGAAACAGTCACCAAGGCCATTAACGAGTAGAAGGTGGTTCACACAGCCTACCTGGACCTTGCAAAAGCCTTCACAACAATACCCCACTTGGGCATTCTAGAGAAGCTCACCAGCTTATATATAAGCCCCTATGTCACTAGATGGATTGCACAGTGGCTCAAGGACAGAACCCACATGGTTAGAATTGCTGGAGCCATGCCAGACTCCAAACCAGGTATGAGTTGTGTCCCACAAGGCTCAGTCCTGGGACCTCTCTTGTTTGATATATATTTATTGGAGGTACAGGCCAACATGGACGGACTGTGGCTGACCAAATATGCAGATGACTGCGAACTGGCCACCATAATTGACTCTCCAGCCGACACAAGCATCTTCCAAAGGGGCATCATAGAAACAGACAACTTGTGCCAGAGCCATGGCCTTCAGCTGAACAGTGTTTAGAAAGGGGAATGTGCATCCTGTAGTCTGTTCACCTAGTTGCCAAAAGGGACATTGTCCTCACACACTCTAACCCCCCTCAGCCAAAAACACACACTTGCCAATTGCAGGATTCAAACCCCTATCTGACTATGTTATGACACTCGAGACGGACACATTAGCAGAGTGTGCTATTCGCATTACTGGGAGGTTTCCCTTCTCTTGCTGTACTTATAGGGTGCTGACATCATCAGTGTTTAGAAAGGGAACTGTACATCCTGTAGTCTGTTCTCCTAGTTGCCAAAAGGGACATTGTCCTCACACACACTAACCCCCCTCAGCCAAAAGCACACACTTGCCATTTGCAGGATTTAAACTCCTATCTGACTATGTTATGACACTCAAGATGGACACATTAGCAGAGTGGGCTAGTCACATTACTGGGAGGTTTTCCTTCTCTTGCTGTACTTATAGGGTGCTGACATCATCAGTGTTTAGAAAGGGAAATGTGCATCTTGTAGTCTGTTCTCCTAGTTGCCAAAAGGGACATTTCCCTCACACACAATTGCACACACACTAACCCCCCTCAGCCAAACACACACACTCGCCATTTGCAGGATTCAAATCCCTACCTAACTATGTTATGACACTTGAGACGGATGCATTAGCAGAGTGTGCTATTCACATTACTGGGAGGTTTCCCTTCTCCTGCTATACTTATAGAGTGCTGACATCATCAGTGTTTAGAAAGGGGAATGTGCATCCTGTAGTCTGTTCTCCTAGTTGCCAAAAGGGACATTTCTCTCACACACAATTGCACACACACTAACCCCCCTCAGACAAACACACACACTTGCCATTTGCAGGATTCAAACCCCTACCTAACTATGTTATGACACTTGAAACGGACGCATTAGCAAAGCACGCTATTTGCATTACTGGTAGGTTTTTCTTCTCCTGCTGTACTTATAGAGTGCTGACATCATCGATGTTTAGAAAGGGGAATGTGCATCCTGTAGTGTGTTTTCCCAGTTGACAAAAAGGACATTTCTCTCCCACAGACTTACACACACACCAACCCCACTCACACACACTGAGCATTTGCAGGATTCAAACCCCTACCTAACTATGTTATGACACTTGTGACAGACACATTAGCGGAGCGCGCTATTTGCATTACTGGGAAGTTTATTTTCTCCTGCTGTACTTATAGGGTGCTGACATCATCGGTGTTTAGAAAGGGGAATGTGCATCCTGTGGGGAGGCAGCCACCAAGCACACTCTGGCTAAGCTGTCATTCCCTAGGGCAAACAGCCTAGTGTTGACCTCTACACCCATATGTTTAATTGTCAAATGCACATTATTTGTTGCTGATAGACTGTTTGCACATCTTTATTGTCATAGCATTCCCTGTTTGTATGAACAACTTGTGCATCTGTGGAAGATGTTTGCATATGGGAGGGATCCACTATATCATGTATGTCTCTGCAGTCATTTAACTGTGTGCACTGGGCAGACTGCTGTAATGTGGTTGGTTCCTGGAATAACACATAAAAATACCAGATATGTGTGTCCAACTGCTAAACTGAGATTTGGCCTAAGTGTGTGAGCATGCCCAGTACAGCCTTCCCATGGCATGTTGTCTGACATATGTCTCATTTATCAAAGTGTGTGAGCATGCCCAGTGTGAGCATTCCATATGTTGGACTCTGCAGCCCACCACATTTGTGGATGAGTGTGAACTTCAACAAATATCACCCGTTTATGGTTGTGTGTTGTGTGTCATGTTGTGTAGTTACTGTACAACTGCTTTGTGTGTGAACACAACAGGATTATACTGTGCCTGCAGTGTTTGCATGGGATACTTTGCATACAGTTGTCAACATCCTTTCACACTGACCTAACACTGTAGTACTGTATAGTGTACTGGTAGTACTTTGACTGTGGTGGACAGTATCCTGGGCTTTAGTGCTATCACAGCTTTACATTTCGATAGTGGGCACAACAGCCTGGTTAGGGGCCAGTTGTGTACATCTGACCATGTTGCATTCTGTTCAGATATGAACTACTTAAACCAGGCTTGTCCAACATTGGTAGTGTATTCCACAACATAGGTGTACATTTGCAAACACTAGCGATGTGCCCTAGTCCATGTCTAATGCTAGTTGGAGAGTGTGTTTGTCCTTCAAAACACATTGTAAGTGGAGTTTGTCATGACATATGCCATGGTTAGTGTACTGTGCCTCTGTCTACCTGTGACATGACAGTGATACCCAGGATAAAGCTACCATCTCCCATCCACTCATCAAGATTCCTATTGAGGAAGATTGATAAGTGACTCTATGGGTAGCCTGTACTGGGGGTTCACTCATGGGTGGGGGTGGCTTCTGTGTTATGGATCATGCAGTACAGCTTGTCCTATGCAAGTCAGTGGTGGGGTTCAGGTCCCTCATGTGCATAGCTCACTGCCATTAAGATTGTACAAGGTGCAGCATGTTTATTGATACCAGCAACACAGGCAACACATGGCATCTGTGCAAGCTCTTTGATACTCCTGGTGAGGTACTGTTGGGGACTTTACGGTTGATGGAGGTGTCTGCTGAGGTACATCCCACAGGGGCTATTGTAGTCAATTGTACCGCTGATGAAGGATGACTGCAGAGCCACAATGACCTCCCCTTATCTAGATCTGACAACCTTCATGATTAGGTGGGTATATGGTATGTTTCTCTAAACACTACAGCACATGTTTGTCCAATGCAGGATATCTATCACCTTGTGTCCCCAGGTCTCTCATTACATGTTAACTACATAATGGGTTAACACCTATGTGGTAATTGATGGGCACTTACTGTATATCCACGGGGGTTGACTATACACGTTTCTGCAATTAGCTTGCTGACATGGCTATGCCACCAGTTGTCTGTCTCTATGTGGCCCTTTTGTGGGATGCTTGTGTCAGCTGGTGGATCATATGTGGTGAGCAGTTTGTAGTCCTCTGCAAACATGTTCGGACACAGTCCTTCCATGTTTGCCTGTACCTATGGGACATATATACCAGACGAGGGAGATCCCAGGACCAAGCCTTGTGGGATGCCAGTTATATCTGGTTTGTAGTCTGACATGGCTGCAGCATGTCTGACCATGTCTATTCTGTCCTTGGTCTAGTTTGCAACCCCTCTACTGACAGAGGGGTTTATATTTAAGCTGGTGAGCTTATCTATAATGAACACGTAGGGTATTGTATAGAAGCCTTTGCAAGGTCCAGCTACGCTGTGTGGACCACATTGCCCTCATCAATGACCTTAATGACTGTTTCAATTGAGTCAAACATGTTTAGGGGCAGGATCTGCACTTAAGAAAGCCACACTGGGTAGGGTCCGGTGTCAGTAGATCCCCAATATCTTTATGTCTGTGGTACATGCTGATCCTTTCCATAGCTGTGCAGACCGAGCTTCTCAGGATTCTGGGGTAGTAGTTTTCAGTATCCATTCAGGCAACACCTTTGTTGAGAAGGACCACTGTTGTTGTACACTGCTCTTTGGGTACAGTGGTAAGGCTGACATTGAGCAGTAGTGTGGTTTGGCATTCCATTAATCTTGGAGTCCATGTTGCACTAAGCCCAGGACACCATCTAATACCATTGCTGCTGTGTGTTTTGCTTTGTAGATGTTGGCTGTTACCTCAGCATCTGCAATGTCAGGGGGCCAGCAGTCTGCTGGGATAGATATTCTGCATTCGGGGGGGGGGGGGTTTGCACTGCACCTGTCAGGATATATGCTGGCAATATGTGTGTGTGCTTGTGATATTTGTGTGATTCAGAGCATATCTGTGAATTCCCAACATGGTTCCTACCATCAGTTGTGAAAGCCTTGGGATTATCATTAGTGTCCTTTACAATTTGTATCTTCATAGGTTCATAGGTTCATACTAGGCTATCCACCCTAGGGCATTTGTTAGCCTAGCCAGAGTGTGTGTGGCTTTTGCCACCACTTGCTATGTGAATATTATGGCCATTTATGATTTGCTTTGCTGTGCCTCTGTCTGGACATGACACAGTGAAGACCCCCAGTGTAACTCTACAATCATCCATCCACTTGGCAAGATTCCTGTTGAAGAATGTCAGTGAGGGGCTCTGCCTAACATGGAGTAGGATTCTGGTCCAGGGTGTGGGGAGCCTCTGGATTATGTATCTGTCCCACCAGCACATCCTATTTCATTATTTGTTGAGGTTGACATCTCTCACTCTCACAGCTCCGATGGATTTGAGTTTTCTGGGGTGGAGCATGTCCATTACTCCTGTGTTGGGCATGGCCTTCTACAACAGGCATGCAATGCCTCTGTGTAGACAGTATGTGACTTCATTCAGCTGGGGTGTCTACAGCCAGGCAACATATGACATATATTTGAGACCCTTTATCCTCTTGGTGAGGTACCTTTGAGGTCTTTCTAACTGCTGCAGGTGTCAGGTAAGGTAAATCCCATATGAGGCATTGTACTAGAATATGGGTGTGATTAGAGAACAGTATAGGGGCACAATGACCTCTTTTGACGTAGATGTGAATCCTTTCCTGATACGGTGTCAAATGTAGACAGTCTTCCTAGCCACATTGGCAATGTGGGTGTCACATAACAGGTTACTGTCCACTTGTGTCCCTAGGTCCCTGGTTACTCCTTCCATACATAATGGTTTACCACCTATGTGGTAATTTGTGGTACCTTGTTTGGTATTTGGTGGGACATTCATACTGTCCAATGTCTTCAGGATGGCTAGGTGGGGTTCCTGTGTGTGAGAGTGTGGTCTGTAGCATGCTACAGACTGTACATCAGTCTTGCCTACAGTTAGTTGCACATGGGTGGACTCCAATGCTTTGTGCATTGTCAGTTACCTGGATGTATGGGTGTCTGTGCTGAATATGGATACTTACCCTCCTTTTATGTTTTGTTCCAAGTTTTGGGGCCATGACACATGATACGTGGTATAACCTGGTAGTGCTGGTGTGTTGTCAGGAGGCTTGCAACCGGTTTCTGTCACTGCAAAGACATCGATGTTCTCCATACTGGGGATGGCCTTGGGAGCATGCATATTGGGGTTTACACATCTGGCATTGGTCAGCATTACCCTTATGTTTCTTTCCACTTATGTTTTCTAGGGTGGTGGGTCAGTCTTTTCAGCCTTGCCTACAAAAGGCTCTATGGAGGTGGCAAAGGCCTTATCCAATATCCAGACACCCAGGGGAAACAGGTGCAAGCCATCCCAAGAACAGCTGCGTGGCTTGTCAAGCATGACATCCCAAGAACCCAGACATTGGATCCCCTTGGAATGACACCAATAAGTGTGCCACTTGCTATGACTGATCATTCCGTGTTTGTACTGTGGCATTATTCTTGGTAAGGGTAGGATGCTGCAAACGGTGAGTGTCATACCGGCCTGGACTACATAATCAGAGAGCTCATCTATATCTCTTTTCATGTAGTCTAGGGAGGTACATCTCAGGTCATTCACACCAGCATGGACTATGACTGCATCATATTTCTACTTGCTTTGGAGTGACCTGCATACTTCTGTTATGTGGCATATTGTGGCAGCCTACAGGCAGCTTACTGTACCCTTTCCCTTGTTCAGTCTGGTGTGCGGTACAGCAGTGTGTCTGACTATGGAGTCACCTATTACAACTGTATCAGGCATGTTGTTTCTCCTTCTGGCCTGTGACTGTTTGGCACACCAGCTTTGTGTACTATGTGTTGCATGTGCTATGTTTGGAGGTTGTTTGATTGGGTGTCTGCTTTAGAGGCCTCTGTTGGTGTGCTGTGTTTGTAATTTGTGCCTCCGGGAATGTTTTTCTGTGTTTATGTGTTTGGTTTGCAGTTGTGATAGGTCTATGTGGGACTGTGTTTGTGGTGTGTGTGGTTACCTTCTCCTCCTGACTAGTTTTGGGAGTACTGAGTTGTGGGAGCTCAGCCTCCAGTTTGGATAGATGGTTGCATCTCTCACATATATTTGTATTTCTTGGGTGGAGTTGGGGGTTGTCTGTGTACTTGGGGCAGGTGTAACATTGCCTCAGGATTCACATATTCAACTTGTTGTGGCTGGCCTTAGTGGATTGTATGTGTGGACAGATTTTATTGCCATACTACTGATCAGTGATTACTTCATTGTTTATGTTTGCTCTATCATGTTGCCATACTACTGATCAGTGATTACTTCATTGTTTATGTTTGCTCTATCATGTAGTAGCTTCCTCATTCTCTTGCATGGTTTGGTTATGGCTGGTGTCCACCATGCCAGATTCCTGCATGTATGGCATTGTGTCTTGTTTTAATTTAGGATTGCATAATCCAAGCATTCCTGGCAGTGTTCATGGAATGGCTGTATTACAGGTTCTGAGGTGTGGCCCATATTTTGCACCTGCACAGGACCTTTAATGGATTCCACATCAGTTTGGAGGAGTGCAAATATTGCTTAACACATGTTTTTCACTGTGGTTTTCTGGCCAGGGACTGTGGTCAGGATTTGTATATCCAGTGTGATTACTCTATGGTCTGGTTTTACCAGTGAGCAATACACTTCTCATCTTGCCATCCAGTACCCATGTTGCTGATTATCACATCCAGTATGCTTACCCCTCTTGTGGGAGTGGTACGTTGTTCCTGGGCCTTTTGGTTTATGGATTCTATGAACTTTTGTCCTACACTGTTGGAGCTAGTATAATGCTCCCAGTCTATGTCTGGGTATTTTCAGCCACCCAATATAATGTGGTTTGGAGGACTTGATATATTCATGTATTCCAGCATAGGCCAGGTGCAGTTCCTGGTGTTGGGACAGTAGTGTGTAGCAGGCTATAAACTGGGGGGCAGTTTTAGCCACTGTTACTTGACCATGGCTAGTCCATGCTGCTTTTTGTTGTGGTACCAACATGGGAGTGTGGTTATCCTTGACAATTCTTGCTAGTCACCCTCCTTTTGTAGCTTGTTCCATGTTTTGAGGCTGTACAGCACAGTATGAGGTGTAACCTGGTAGTGTTAGGGTGCTGTTGTGAGCCTTGACTCAGTTTTCTGTTACAGCGCAGATATCAACATTCTCCATACTGGGTGAGTTTAGACTGCATGCATCTTGCTGTTTCATCTTATCCCTTATCTTATTCTTATCCCTTCTGATACCTATGGAGATAGGTTTGTGTTTTGAGCCTTACCTATTCAGGGCATACCTATTCAGGGCACACTGTGGGTAACAACAGCCTTTGCCAGTATCCATACGGCCTGCACTGATAGGTGCACTCCAGTCCTAGCAGGTGGTGCATCATGTCATGCTCAGCATGTCATCCCAGACTGGCACACATTGGATCCCCTTTGACTAACTGCGATACTTCAGTCAATTATTGCACTTGATCATCTCATTGTCATGTTGTGGCATAATGCTTGGTGAGGGTAGGATGTTAGTCAGGGTCCTCAGGTGTGCATATAGTACATGGTGTTACATTACTTAACACATAGCATTCATGCCTCAGGTGGTGCTGCAGGGCTGCCTCTGTCGGATGCACATATTACACTTCTCTGTACATGTTCGAGAGCAGGTTGTGTCTTGTTAGGCATCCCTGTTACTATATGAGTGAGTCAGAGAGGGGTATCATTCCCAGGGTTCCTACTGAGCCAGTGTATGTGCTATGCATTGCCTCTTTGCCAAGGCCAGGGCATACTGGGCACGCCTCCTTCTGCCTACTGGGGCAGGCTCAGGTTGTTCCTCCTCCGAGTCACGCTCTGCCGGTGATGGCCTTGGCAATGGTGGGGGGCTGTTTGGCCCGGCCCTATGCTGGTCCTGCTGCAGCTGTTTTTGCAAGATCATATTATGTAGCATAGCACATACCATGACAATTTGGGTACATGTAGTTGGTTTGTACTGCAAGGCTCCACCAGATGTGTCCAGACACCGGAACCGTGACTTGAGCAGCCCAAACACACACTCTATTACATTACGTGTTTGTGTGTGTGCCTCAATATGGCGTTCCTGTTCAGGTGTGTGTGCGTTTCTGATGGGTGTCATCAGCCACGGCTCCAGTGCATAACCTGCATCCCCCACTAGGTGTCCATGCGGGATGTCCCCATTGGCAAATGTCTGGTACAGCTGAGTCAAATGCCAGATGTGGGAATCATGGTAGCTCCCAGGACAGCCAGTGCACACATTCATTATTATGCCCTGGGCATCACACACGACCTGGCAGTTGATGGTGGGGAAGCCCTTGCGGTTGATGTATGCCCTACCCCACTCACCGGCTGGTGCTTTGATGCGTATGTGCGTGCAGTCTATTGCACCCACTACCTCAGGGTATTCCGCTATTTGCTGGAAGAGACGCATATTGCTGGCCAATACCTCACGGGCATTGGGGAAATATACATGATCACCGACATGTGCTGACATGGCATCCAGGAACTGGTGCAGTACCCTGGAGGCTGATGCCTGTGATATCCCCATCATATCACCAGTTGGTCTCTGGAAGGTACCTGTTGCTAGTATTCTTAGGCCAACACATACCTTGGTTTCCACTGGGATGGGTTCCCCTCTGTTGGTTCTGTGTGTGAGGTGTGGCCTGCACAGCTCCACTATTTGCTGCAGGAGGTCTCTGTCCACTCTATAGCGCTCTACTATCTCCAGCTCATGTAACATGGTAGGTGACCCTGGGCCTGTACACTCTTCTCCGTCTCCTCACTGTGGGTTTTCTGGCAGCATCTGCATTGTCACCACCCTCAGCAAGTCGCCTATGTCTCATTATGACAGCTATGGCAGCCCCTAACATTTCTGCTCTGAGTTCAGCTTTTTCAGTTTTCACTTCTGATAACTTAAATCCTGTCTTGCAGTGTCTCTTGAGACAAACATCCTGCACTGCTGTTTGCAGATTTTTAAGTGCTGGGCTGGGATACTATTCTGCCTGTGTAATTGCCTACATCTAATTGTTTTCACCTGCTAGCTCCAGCAGTATTCCCTGCTAGCTTCCTACTAAATCTGTTGCTTCCTTTTTCCTTTCTGTTTCCTCAGGGTGGAGCCGTGTGTAAACCAGCAGAAACACGCTCACAGTGGCTTACACACGTGCACACATACTTACATGGTTCAGAATCTGCTTATTCGGATTAGAACGCGTCCACGCCAAAGCAAACAGTGTTAAACAACTCCCAACATGCTCCCACATGCTCAGTCTGCCTTACACGCGCACACTGCTTTACACGCGCTTCATGGCGCGCACACGTGTGCATACACATCCAGCAAGAAACTTTGGTGTAGGCAACAGTGTACACTTTCCTTTCTTGACTTTCTCATGCTTATTTAGTGGCACACCTCTTTCCATGATAGCTGTCTGACATCTGTCATGTAACTCTGACCTCCAATGAACTGCATTCCTTTCTACCATTCCCCCTTGTGATGTCACCTATCTCCTACTCTGTTCCTCCCCCTTCTGTAACTCTTACACTACTCAGACTGTGCTCATTTGCTATGTGACAGTGGAATTCAGTATCCTAACACTCATTTGCATCAGATTGCCTACTAATGCTTAGTTACATGTCTTAGACTCAGCTTCCCCCCTTAGCAACCACTACACGGTGGCTATGTTGGTTTTGGTCTGCTGGTCCCTGCATTGAAATTCCATGTATTGCATAAAACCCACATTTGTGGGTTTAAAACCTTCGTTTTTATGTTTTATACAGCGCAGCCCGTTTGCGCGGGGCTGCGCTGGGTTTAAACATCGGCAATTGCCGAAAAAAAAATTATATTTTTAAGATATTTGCATCAGGTTACTTTGCCAATGGCCACATATTTGGCCATTGGCATGCTGCCTGACACATATGCACGCTTTATTTGGAGCTGACATGGCTCCATTGCAGTTTTTGCAGAAACGTACTCAGTTGTCAACTGAGTACATTTCTGCAGCTAAAACGGCTCTTACACAGGCTGTTCTGGGCTTCCTGGATTGCTAATCATCCTCATTTGCATGCTATTCGGCTGCAAGTGAGGTGATTAGCTTATCCACGCCCACTCCGTGTAAGAGCCGTTTTAGCTTGTCTCTTACATGGACTTTGGGCTGTTCCTGGATCGCGAAGGCTGCATGGAGTCTTACACTACTCTTAGACTCCATGCAAGCCTTCGTGAATCCGGCCCATTGTGTTCAAGCAGTAAATCTTTAGTTGTGTCATTATTAAGCACAGTTAATGCTTCAAAATGTTTTTTAATCATTCCATTGTTTAACTTTATAATGAATTGTAACAGTTCTTGTGAATTTCTATTGATGGCACATTAGCAGTTTCACCCTGGGTTACCTTGTTTGAAGCTAGGTGGGGCTGAATTGAAGACTGTGAACAGTGTTCAGTTGTGTAAGTATACTGACAGACAACCTGTCTTGGATATGGCATTAATGATTTATCTAGCCAAAGCAAGTACTCATATGCCTTCATATATATTTATTTCCTTTTTGCACTGTACATCTGCAGAGGAGATAACTGTAAACTATGAGGTGCACCAGGAAAGATTAACTTACCTCTGTGAGGCATAGGTTAAGTATTATACAGGTCCAAATTCAAGACAGAAATTTATTTTCTTTCTGTCAATCATTAGCATCTTAAGCAGGTATACCTCAACCTTCATCTCAAGTGTGGATAACTTCCCCAGGAACTCTTGCTGCTTGCATTAAGTAATGAAGACAGCAGCTTAACTGTGTGTGGGTTCAGTACCCAGAAGCAGCAATTTATTTTTCTTACTGGATAAGTATTTAGAAAATATTAACAGCAATAATATGTCAGGGAAAATCAAATTCTGTTAATTGCAATTATTACATTTGAATGCATATTTCTTCTCCATCATAGGGAAATAAAGGCTGCCTTTGTTATATCATAGCAGTAAAACTTTTATATCGTATTCATATCAGTACCTTTTCTACCATATATGGATGTGGCAGAGGTGTACAGTAGTTGAGTGTCGTTATTGTTTATGTGTTGTCAAACAAATTTTATTGCAAAAATGCAGTGCTGTGACATGTCTTGTGTCTAATTATATATTTTTTGTCTTCACCACCCTTTATCTTTCATTTTTTTGGGAGTTTATAATTTATTAACAATCTACTATTTGCATACCTTGCAGATGAAATATAAATGATCAACAGCACAGAGAGGTAGTACTGAACACTGCAGTTTGGCTCAACATAACTCCACAAATGTAGCACAGACACCAAACAATTTGGGTTCACAACCTTTCAGGGTTGCCTCTAGAACCCCTGCCCTCCCTGATCCATCTGCAACAGGTAGCTCCAGCTGCTGGCACAGTGGTACCCTCTGGGAGCAGTAGTAGTGCAGGTAACGATTTTGTCACTTGGCAGGTGCTGACAGGACAGGTGGTGGATATAATGGAGAGGAACCTTGGTGTATGTATCGGCAGGGTTGAAAAGGTCCTGCATCACATTCAAAGACAATGCCATATCCAACACTAATCCAGGAAGCTGCTGCAGGAGACAGCGATGACAGTTGCTGAAGGTGAGAACAAGATTCTCATTGTTGTCAAGCTAACTGTGGGTGTACCTCTGATGTCCCCAATCCCCAATTATTGTGTCCCAAAACTGTTGGTCACCATCACCATACCTGTATGTCTTGAATGTTCTGTGCATGCTTCCTAACCTACCCTACCTGCATTGAACCTCTCATTCCTAAGCACCTTTCCCAACATTCCTCTCTTTCCCCAAAAAATATTAAGAAATGTGTGCCTGTCCCACAAAAAAAAAAAACTTCCCATACATAGTTCTCCACTTAGTCCATGTGTCATTTTGACATAACTGATTTGATTCAATTGCCCATACAACATTATTTTGTTTTTGTCACCCATCACTGGTGTGGTGGTTCTACAAAGTCATATATTTGTGTGCACAATTTTACATTTATGTTGTTAAGAAGTGGATAGCTTTGGTGTTCTTCCAGAACCCTCTTGCAAATATGTTTCCCTTGATCCTGCTTTCTGCTTGCCAACTCCATTTTCACCGCTGTCCTATCCACCACTTTTTCACACATTTAATCTTGCCAAAAAATAGACTCAAACACAACACACATGGTCAGAAATGGAAAAGCCTTTGCTTTATATCCTCGGCATTTGTGTGGACTTTGGTATAGTGCAACAATGCTGAGTGACAGTAAATGCTGTTTAAACACTTATTGCAAAAGCTAAGGATTTCAATGTAATCCTCAGTGGTCTGGTTACTTTTGCACAAATATGCTAAAATGTGTTTGTGGGATTATAGAGTAAAGGCACACTAAAGGCAGATCTGTGGAACAAAAACAGTTTTAGGCTACTGGATGCAATAAAATAGGAGCTTCTATATGCCATGTGAGCAGTGGCGGCTGGTTACTTCAAATCAAAGGGGGCTTCAGGAGATAGTTGAATGGGTGGGGCCAATGGGGAGGGGTGTGGCCAATCAGAAATGGGCGGAGCTATGTGCAAAATCACAAAAACTGGAACATTAATTAAATACACTGCCCTGGATGCCAAACCATCATTATGAAAGTCCAATCAAGACAAAATGAACTGTAGAAGAAAAAAAATATTTCAATGCACTGGCTACATGACAGCATACTTAATATCTAGATAGAAACAAAAAGGTTGTGAGGCATGAAAAAATAAATTACTTTTTAAATAAATTACTGGAATGCCATCAAAATCAAGTATAAAAAACAAGCAGCACTCAACTCAAACCACTTCTTCTTGCACTGCAGTTCTAATTATAATTTATATTGAGCTTTATGAAATTACCAAGTAACATGCTAAAAGTAGCAATTTCTGTGATACCCCCACTTGTAAAAATGCTTCTTATCCAAAAAAGATCTGCTGACTGACAACAACAATCTACTTGTTTCATGGGGAAAACATGATCA
Source organism: Protopterus annectens (assembly GCF_019279795.1). Classification (NCBI taxonomy): domain Eukaryota; kingdom Metazoa; phylum Chordata; order Ceratodontiformes; family Protopteridae; genus Protopterus; species Protopterus annectens. The sequence goes on from NC_056743.1 coordinate 1,679,124,442, forward strand.
AAGTAAAAAATGAACAACAAACAGGAAATGAGCTCAAGATAAATTACTTAAAGGATTACAGCACAGGTTATGGACCACACATAATAGATTGGCATTCTGTTTAGTTTATGGGTAAAGCCTGCAAAGATGACTGCAAGTATTCAACAAATGTAATGAGCTTCTGAAAATACTGTAATCGTGTCCTTTATTACAAATACTGTCATATGCATTTCAATGCCTAAGGCTTATACGTTATTTAGTTATGTAAATATTCTCTGCACGGCAACAACAAAAAGGTTTTCAATGTTGGTTATTCTTTAACAGTATGCTTATTAAAGCTTACTTGCATCTAACAATCTCAGACAGGCTTACCCGATTGTCATTACAGCATGGTTACTTAAACACAGAGCAACAAGGTCTGCAACAACATGCATTTTCTGAATAATAAGCATAAATCAACAGTATAAAAATATGACAGAAAACCAGAACATTCTGCAAAATCAAGGACAGATGAAAAGCCACTGTAGTATTTGTGTCTACCTTGGATGGGGGATATTATGCACATTTCAACAGCATATCTGCTCCTTGCCTTGCTTGGACACATCCAGAATCACTACATGGGGGAGTGGAGTGCAACAAGTATGTCACAATTGGAAATTTCTCTGGCTGACGGTGATGGCCCTGACACATTTGTCATACCTCTCAACTTTAGGGCAACAAATCTGGACAAAGCCATAAACAGAAGTGGGACAAAGTCAAAGGACAAGTTTTAAATATTGCTCTTATAAACTTAGAAAGATAATAGAATAGTAGGTCTTGCATTAGTATGAATTTTCTGAGGGGTATGAAGTCTGAAACTCAAATGTCTGTCATTATTTTCTAACTTTAATCTTTAATGACTTGCCACTAATTTGCCAGAAAACCACAATTTTATGAAAAATGGACCAAAAATGTGATGCAAAAATATAAAATTGCCACACAATACAGCTGGGAACCTGTCAAAGAAGGGACACTTTTTAATATTAGTACTGTTAAGTTGAACAGCTGACAAAATAAGAGAAACTGCATGCATTTCTGAAATAAAAGTAATCCGTAACTCTGATCATTACAATTATTTATTAATTGTAAACCCTCTACATTTTCTTCCAAAATTGCCATTTTGCAAAGAGATTATTAGGGGGAGAGCAACATTTTGAGCCAAAGTTGGGGGCAGTTGAGAGGTTTGGATATATCTAATTCTATAAGGCAATTTATTTGCATGTACCTCTCAACATCTTAATACAGGAAATCTGGACAAGGCCAAACATATTGGGGGAGTATACAGACAAAACTAAAAATTGCTCTTGTATAAACTTAGACAGTTGACAGAATAACAGGTATTGCTTTAACATGCATTTTTTCTGAAGGGTATGAAGTCTGAAGCTCAATGTTTTTCATTATTTAGTGACTTAATTCCTAAATGATTTACCAGAAAACCACAAATTTTATGAGGAACAAACCAAAAATAAGAAGCAAAAAATCTATTCATTCTGTGAAAATCTGGACAGTGGAGAGGTATAGTTCAGCAGGGGCTGTCTTTGAGTTTGCTGCCTTTACACCTCACAAAATCATGGTCAAATGAGGCCACCCCCCTGCAGAAATTCCAATGTCCCATTACTTGGCTATTTCACCCCATTTACCATAAACACTGCAATATGCATGCTGCTTTACTTCAACGATGATTTGGATTTCATTTAAAAGTTTTATTTTACATTTTACAGCACAAATACTAATAGACATCTGCTAAACAAAGCAATGCAGTCTCACAATGAAAATAGACTTAGCATTAAACCTTCTCTGCCCTTAAAACTCACATTCCTTGAAACCCACATTCAAAGAAAATAGATCTGGCCAGTGGCAGCTAAAGATTAACTATGGTCTGTTTTCAAATCATAGGCCCCTTGCACATGAAACATACATGTGTTCTTTGATACACCTTCCTGGTTGCATTAAATTATATTCCTTGTATAATACAGTACCATTGTTAAAGGGTGTTTTAAATTTATTGATTTCAACATTTTTCCAGTAAACAATGAAACAAATTGCATGCACCAATAATGACAAAACTGCCCAATTCAGAACATTTTCATAATAAAGTCTACTCAAACTTCTACAATCCACCAGTATCAGTAAATATGCACAATCTCTGCAGAGGTAAACAGTCTAAATAATTCCACATTAAAGAGATCTGTAACTAATGAAGAGGTTGCTGATAGCTAATAACTTTATATTTCATTGTTTCATCTACAAATAAAGTGCCTGTTGCCCTTAAGGAATAAATTACCCATGTTAATTTAAAAAAATGATAAGCTAGTAATATTGCAACAGAGAATGGATGGTAAACTGATAACAGGTTGATAGTTACTAGGTATCTCCACCAAAGAGGACATTCTCAGGACTACAGCATCCATCCCCTTTATAAGTACAACACAGTACAGTATCAGCAATGGATCTACATACTGTGAGAGTAGAACCCACAGCCTTCTGCATCAAAAGCCACTGCACTAACTGTTGTGCTATTAACAGTGCAAGCCAACTCAGCATAAGCAGCACTAAACTTCTCTTCCCCTGAAGCTCTTAGCTCCTTGAAAAATCCACTTCACACACAATTGTATCTCTCAACGTTGCAGCACATGAGCACAAGAAATCTGGAAAAAGCCAAAACTTATTGGGGGGGGGGACATAAACTCCAAAACCATGGAAACATTTTAAACATTGCTCGTATAACCTTGGAAAGTTGCTAGAATAAAATGCTGTGCTGCCACCATGCATTTTACTGGCAAGTCTTGAACCCAGGACCCTGTGCACTGCAGTCAGAGTGGCATACCACTATGCCAAGTCAGCTGTTTCTTGAAAGACAGGAAGAGTGAAACTTAAATGGCTATCATTTAGTGAATTCAGTTCTCACCATAAGTCTCAATGTCTTGGCACAAAACACCTGGACAAAGCCAATAATGGGGTAATATAGCCTCAAAACATATTCAGTGAATTCAGTTCTCACCATAGCTCTCAACCTCTTAGCACAAAAAAAAAGCACAAAGCCAATAGAAGTAGAATACAGACCCCAGATATGGATCTTATAAACTTAGCAAATTGCTATAATAAAATGTTTTGTGTTACCATATACTAGAATATGAAGTCTGAAATTCAAATGTCTGTCATTATTTAGTGAATTTAAAATTCAGAAAACCACAGATTTTATGAGGAACAGAACAAAAATATGAGACAAACATCTGAATGCTTTTCACAAGTGGTGGTGGGTAGGGAATTTAGGCTCTTGCTACCTGCACACAGGGTTAAGGGTTTGTGCCTGAGTTACTCTCTAGCCACTAGTTATAGTTAACAGGGGCATTAGACACACACACACACACACACACACACACACACACACACACACACACACACACACACACACACACACACAAGTACCAGAGTTCAATAACACTACTATGTTCCCAGGCCAGTGGTGGAATACAATTGGTCTCCCGGCAATGTTAGTTCACAGAGTAAATAACAACAACATACCTCCACAGATATCTAAAAACAAACACACTGCCTGACTTAATCCATTCAAAGTAAGTTCTTGACTTTCCGGTGACATTAGTCCACAGAATAAACACTCACCTCCACAGATAACTTCCTTGTGCGTAAATGTAAAACAAACATATTGCCTGACTTAATCCATCCACATAAAATACCTGGAGTTCAAAGCAAGTTCCTGCTCCAGTAGGTGCTGGAATAGCCAAGCCATAGTCCTGTGCTCTTCTTTATCTGCACCAGATCAAATATCTCATGCATGTGTGCACTGCCTCTGCTCATTCAAGCATGCACCAGATTGCAGACCTTGGAGTCTGATCCCCTTCCAGTCTATGTGGTTGTAACTGCATAGACTTCTGGGCATCTGTAGACTGCTGCCTTTTTTCTAAATCCAGACTGGTTAAACAGCAGTTCAGACTCAATTTTCTAAGCATGCATGCATGGAGAGTTCCGGGATTATTATTATTATGTTTTTTTACAGCTGGTGGGGCTGCAGTCCAATATTATGAGCCATCACTGCATGTGAGATAATTACCTTGTTTATAGCCTAATGTTTTTTCATAGACATCATTTGCTAAAAAAATGCATCCCCAACAAGGAGATTTACTAATACAAACTTAACCAGCTCATATATTCACATGTTCCACTTTCCTACCTCTTATTTGTACTTACAGCAAGCATTATATTGTATAGTGCATGACAGATTAATGATGATTTAATAGACAAGACTAACACACTATACAGATGTTTCTACATGCCCCACAAAAAGTACTGTTGCTATACCTTTATGCATCTGTCTCTATCTCTTTCTGTTCATCCCTTTGCTTCAGTAAGTTGTCATTGTGCTTCAACTGTGTTATCTTAATGATGTGAAGTAGTAATTCCTTTGTGGTGTCTCCCGGCAATGTTAGTTCACAGAGTAAATAACAACAACATACCTCCACAGATATCTAAAAACAAACACACTGCCTGACTTAATCCATTCAAAGTAAGTTCTTGACTTTCCGGTGACATTAGTCCACAGAATAAACAATCACCTCCACAGATAACTTCCTTGAATGTATCAAAAGATTTTTGAATAATTTCAAGGGTTCTAATCCAGCCATTATCTAAGTGTTGCTTACTGATTTGGTACACTGATTTATGTGTTCTTGTTGACTACATATTTTTATGATTCACCCTTATCTTATTTCTTTCATAAGCTACTTTATCCCTGCATCTATCTGACCCTGCCAATGTATTTTATCCCTTCTATATCATTAAACTTCTACCTCTGCATTTGAATAACTTCTAGCTCTGGGCAACAAGTGCAACTAAGGCTAAATGGAAGTACAAAGGTTATGGCAATAGTCATACCTCTCAATTGTCCAGATTTTTGCCTCATATTTTTTGTCTGTTCCTCATAACACTTGTGGTTTTCTGGAACATCACTGAAGATCAAAGCCACTAACTAATGACAGACATTTGAATTTCAGACTTCATTTGCTCTGAGAGTGTTGCTGGAGAAGTACAGAGAAGGTCAGAAGGAGTTGCATTGTGTCTTTGTGGACTTAGAGAAAGCATATGATAGAGTGCCTAGAGAGGAGTTGTGGTATTGTATGAGGAAGTCGGGAGTAGCAGAGAAATATGTAAGATGGTACAGGATATGTACAAGGGTAGTGTGACAGCGGTGAGATCTGCAGTGAGAGTGACAGATGTGTTTAAGCTGGAGGTGGGATTACATCAAGGATCAGCTCTGAGCCCTTTCTTATTTGTAGTGGTGATGGACAGGTTGTCAGATGAGATCAAACAGGAGCCCCTGTGGACTATGATGTTTGCAGATGACATTGTGATATGTAGTGAGAGTAGGGAACTGGTTGTGGAGACCCTGGAGAGGTGGAGATATGCTCTAGAGAGGAGAGGAATGAAGGTCAGCAGGACTAAGACAGAATATATGTGTGTGAATGCGAGGGAGGATAGAGGAATGTTGAGGCTGCAGGGAGTAGAGTTGGCAAAGGTGGATGAGTTTAACTACTTGGGATCAACAGTTCAGAGTAATGGTGAATGTGGAAGAGAGGTGAGGAAGAGAGCACAGGCAGGGTGGAGTGGGTGGAGAAGAGTATTAGGAGTGATTTGTGGCAGATGAGTACCAGTAAGAGTGAAAGGGAAGTTCTACAAGAGGGCAGTGAGACCAGCTATGTTATATGGGTTGGAGACAGTGGCACTGACAAAAAGGCAGGAGTCAGAGCTGGATGTGGCAGAGTTAAAGATGTTAAGATTTGCAGTGGGTGTGAAGAGGGTAAACAGGATTATATTAGAGGTTCAGTCCAGGTTGGATGGTTTGGAGACAAAGCTAGAGAGGCGAGATTGCATTGGTTTGGACATGTGCTGAGGAGGGATGCTGGGTATATTTGGAAAAGGATATTAAGGATGAAGCTGCCAGGTAAGAGGAAAAGAGGAAGGCCTAAGATAAGGTTTACGGGTGTGGTGAGAGAGCACATGCAGGTGGTTGGTGTGACAGAGCAAGATGCAGAGGACAGGAAGAAATGGAAACAGATGATCCACTGTGGCAACCCCTAATGGGAACAGCAGAAAGAAAAAGAAGATATTCTTCAGATAATGAATGCAAATGCAATACTTATTATTCTAGTAACTTCCTAAGTTTATAACATCAATATTTAAAAGCTGTAGCAATTTTTGGTTCTTTGTTCCCACATTACCTTTTGCCTTTATGGCAATAGCTTGTGATTTTATTTCCTTCATCTGTATTACTTTGTTATGCTTCACACTGCTGTGCTAAGCTATGTTTATTTTGTTTAATGTACTTTTCAACAAACTGAAGAGTTGCATGCATAAATTAAAGTGGTCAGTAGAGCAATGAAGTTGATTCCATACATTCATGTTTATTGAAACCTGCTGTCAAGTATTAACTATCAGAAGTAAGACTTCCCACATGGTGTGCTTAGATAATATTCAGATATAAATGCTTTTCTTGGAATGTTGTAAAAGTGGATGAAAAAATGTTTCAGAATGTTTTGTCTGTTGCTATAAATGATAGCTATATCTTTTCTTAACAGATCATTTTCCTGCTGCTATGTTAATGTGCCTGCTTCCTATTGCAAAGCCTGCCTTCTACAGATCTTTGCATGTAAGTCAGCAGAGAGCAACACAGAGAATTGTTAAATCTCATTCTAAGTTCTACACTGCAACATAGGATAACTCATGCACTAACACACTGCCATCTGCAGAACAATTCACTTTAACAGCATTGTGTTCAAAGTGTAAAATAAAAACAAGAAAATCAAATAATTATTGTTTTAGCTTACACAACATTTGCATTACTTTTGCCAACATGTGATCTTGATTTCAGAATTATTTTGACTCACTTAATTCAGTTATTTAATGTATGTCTGCTCTACAGTGTTTACTCTTGCCTTATGTTACAAGTCTGGTTAATCTGTTCTTATCACATCCATCACTGTCATTCTGCAGTGTACTGTCCTGTGTCTGACTTGCATGGTTGACTTCCCAATGCACGTAGTGCAAGTATGAGACAATACAAGTGTGTAGTCATCCTGACATGATGTCAAAGGAATAGACATGTTAAGTACACCCAGGAGCATCAAAGGGACTAAAATGATAATAGCTCACTTTTTAAGGGTGAGGGTTTTCCTACGTATTTTATCAGGAAAGTCCAACTTGGAACAAGGCCAATTTTCAGCAGAGGCCTGGGGAGAAATGCTCCAGACACGTCTTTGCAATGTGGGAAGAAACCTACACAAACAGAGGGAGAACATGCAGACTCCACACAGAAGGCACACCAGCCAAGAATCAAACCAGAGAACCTCTTGCTATGAAGTGACAATGCTACCACTCCACCACTGTGCCATCCATGTTAAAATCACATCTAGAAACCAAAAATTAAGATATAAAACCACAGTCTAGTGAAAGCACTTTCATCTTCTTATTTGAAAACTTCATCAGGTAATGTCAAAATTCAAGCTCTTTTTATAGCCCAATCAAATGCAATCAAACAGTTACATGTGAGGTGAGCCCCTCTGACTAGAAACCAATGTTAAGAAAGTCGATATATAATTCCAGACATTCAAATCCCTGTTTGGCATCCAAGAGTTAGGAACATCAAAAGTAGTTAGTTTATTATCTCTCTATCACTTTTAACTTTAATAAGCAAGCAATAGAAATGTGCTCATTGATCCCCAGCCATGAAACAGTATTTAGTCCTAACTGCCATTGCAGTTACATTTTTTCATATAGGGAGTTCAAGGTCCATTTCTTCCATTTACCTCTATTTGGTCAATTACAGAAAATTTGAAAAAGTGATCTAGGTTATCAGCAGTATGTTGAGCAAGTGTGCTATTAGGTTTTTGTTTTTTGAGAAATACCCCTGCCATTAAAAAGTGAGTTTTTATAGTTTTTGTCCCTTTGATGCCCCTGGGCATACTTACATGTCTTCAGCTGTGTGTGGATGATTTTCATTTTGCTTATGATGGCACAGGAATGTCTGATTAATAATCCACTGGTGTACAAGATTCAATGCACATGTCATCCCTTAATGTGAAACATGTCAATGTCCCTCACGGTACCACAATGTACATTGAGGACAGCATATATCAGTCTTAGTTATGTTGTATCGTCCTGTGCACACATGCATTTGTTGCATAACCTGTGATGCACAGAACCATCTTTTCCAAACAGTTGATTTAAAAAAACTTCAAATGTTGTATTTCATAGCGTTACTGTCTTCTCCTGTGACATTTGCTACTAACATGGTGCTCTCTCCCTTGTGTAAGTAAATAGGTAGGAGGTTTGAGACCTACCATGAAAAGAATTGTGTGCATATGCATATGTTAAAATACTTTTAACTCTTCACAGGGCTCCTTTATCCCACCTTTTGCTGAAACATCCTCTGTGAAACATTCTGATGAGGTCATCCTGACAAAAGTGCATGCTCTACCCTATACAGTCAGACTTTTTCTGTAGTACTTACAACTAATACAGTGCTCTCTAGAGGGTGTAAAACTTGACGTATTATATTTGATGCACAATATGGGAAACTAGGTTGGATGTAATGCGTGGTGCTGCATCCACTTCTTCTGAAGAACATGCATACAGTGTGTACACAGCTCTCTTATCCCACTTTTTCCTGAAACACGACGAGGTCATCCTGACATAAGTGCACTCTCTACCCTTAAATTTCAGACTTCTCCTCTAGCACTTGAGACTACTGTAATGCTTTCTAGATTGTGTAACTAGGTAGATAGGGTGATTGATGCTAAACAGAAGAAGTTGGTGTGGTTGTATAACACATGGTGTTGAATCTATTTCCCGTGAATAGAAGGCATTCATTTAAATGTGCACATGGCTCCCTTATCTCTATTTTTACCATAGCATTGTCTGTGAAACACACTTATAAGGTCATTCTTACAAAAGTGTGCTCCTTACTCTTACAATTCAGACTTTTTCTTTGGTGTTTATGAATAATGTAATATTTTCTAGATTAAGCACCGAGATAGGAAGGAGGGTCAATGACTAGCATGGAAAAAGTGTGTGTGTGTAATGCATGGTGCTGTATCCATATTCTCTGAGAAGAGTATATTTAGCTCTTTACATGGCTCTCTTATCTCAGTTTATACTGAAACATAATATCTGAAACAAATCGATGAGGTCATCCTGACAAAAGGGCACTCTCTCTTCCCTTAAGAGTCAAACTTTTAGTGTGGTGCTTGTGATTAATATAGTGCTTTCTATATTGTGTAACTAGGTAGGGAGGAGGTTCTATTCTCAGGGCAGGAAATGTGTGTGTGTGTGTGTGTGTGTGTGTGTGTGTGTGTGTGTAAGTGGGGGTTGTCTACACTTATCTGAGTATGTGCTCAATCAACAGTCTGTATAAACACTTTAAACCACGAGACATGCCATCATCCCCTAATCCCAACATTTACAACACAGTGGTATGGATAGGCATACTTTTGCAACACAGTGGTATGGCTAGGCATACTTTTTGTACTCTATTGAGTATAGTTTTCTATAAGTCATTTACAGAAACCATAGCTTTCTAGGTTATATTATGTCCACAACTGTCTAAAGTAATGCTTCCAATTAAAGTGTCATAGATTGAAAAAAAATATAACTGTTAAATATTTTTAAATGGAAAGAGATGCAAGCATTTGTTGATTGGGGGAATGTTTCCATTTTTCAAATGACAGGTGGTTTGTGGGGCAGCAGTAATAGTACATGATTACAAAATAAGTTTTCTCTGCCTACAGCCTCTGGTGCAACACACTAAGGTCATTCCTTCTAAACGGATCTGGTGCACTTTAAATGGCAGACTTTCCTGTGTTGCTTGCATTACTTACACTGTTTTCTAGAAATTGTAAACAGATACGTAGGAGGTTCGAATAAAGCAGTCATAACTTCTATTCTAGAAATTGTAAACAAGATACGTAGGAGGTTCGAATAAAGCAGTGCTTAACTTCTACAAGTGTGTGCATGTTACTGCAAATGAATTCAGGATTCGTTTACATACATATGCAGTGGCAATTTTTACATCCCCAGATAGCTTTAGAAGCCATTTTTCCAGAAATATCTCTCTGACAATAGATCGCTGATGTCATCCGTTCATAGATGTACTTAGTATTCTCCTGTGGTGTTGGCCTGGAATAATGTGCTGTATATATGCTAAGTGCATAGGTAGGTGGTTTGAGTCCATTGCTACTTGAATACTGTGACTGTGACTACTATCATATACCACTGGCCACCTCACAGTCCCTTTTATGAACACTTGCACTTATGTGATGGATTTACAGTGGCACAGTGTTACTCTAGCAAATCCTTACATCTCCAGGGAAAATCCCTTTTTGAACAATGATTACATAATGCTACCATAACTGCAATGTCTCAAAGCTGGAGTGCAAATTCTCCTGTGTTGCACGACTTTGACATTGTGCTTTGTACATTATGTAACTACATATGTGTGATGTTTGAGGTCAGCTGTGAGTGTGCCCTTCACCCTCATACTGTGTATAATACTCTTCAAATACATATATGATGTGTAGCTGTACAGTGTTATTGTGCAATTCAGCCACTTTTTAGTATAAATATCCAGCTAATAAACAGTGGTGATGTCATCTGTTTAACTGTACAGTGTCTCATTTGTACCTCAATATGTTGTGTGGGACTTGTAATGCAGGCACTAATTTGTAGCTTGCGATTTTAGGTAGTTAGTTCAAATCCACCCATTACAGTGCAGACTACATTTTATCAGTCTTATTGCGAATGTACATGTTACAAACACTGTTGTCAAACACATCTGATGTGTACAAGTATAGATGCTGATTCCTTTTACAAAAAGATATGATAATTTCTTTCATAGCAATGCTTTTATTCAGAGTAATGATATGCAATTACATTTTCCTTACATAACATAGAGGACAATTACAGGCACAAATATCTTTTGTAACAATAAAATGATGTCATGCCTTGACATACCAAAATATCTCACAATTGCAGTAACTCTTCTAGCATGGCATATTCATCCTGTACAATATTATGTTTTGTCTGTTGTCAAATGCTCATGTGTTCAACATCCACACTCAGTGCCTGTCAGCATTGCTGGACCTTAAACTGTAATTCATGAATGACATATCCCACAGTTATAATGTGCCAATTTGCAGTTGGAGAGACCTCCACCATCACTTTTATCTCAAAAAAATTGTTTATGACATGTACGTCTGATGTAATAAGTTAACATGGAAGTGTGACAGTTGTGTTAAGACTTCCATTGTGGTATTTGTGGCTCATCCACATCACATAGCTTGCTGTATATTATTTTATTTTACATTTGTTGACCGGGATAGTCCGACTGGATACATATCCATTTTCAGTGGAGGCCTGGGGAGAAAAGCTCCAAACTTACAGATAAAGACAAGCAAGTTACAGTATATGCACAAACATATTGTATTAACCAGTCTCACATTTCAAGCTTATGAAGAATACAGTTTATATTCAGAAATATATACACATATGTTACAGTTTCTCTTATCAAACCTATAGGTGCAGCTATATAAAGAGTATCTGCAAAGATGGTACAGCTATATACAGAGTATCTGCAAAGATGTTACAGTTTCTCTTTTCAAACCTTTTAGTGTGAGGTAAATCGCTGTGATTAAAAATTGCAGGGATATGGAAGTAGAGGAGGCTTTAGCCAGGGTTAGACCAAGGACATAACCAAAAAGTTTTAAAATACTGGGTTAGTTTTTTTTTTTAACTGATTAAGGGAGGGGTTCAGTGTAAGGTCAGATGGGAGCGAATTCCAGGTTTTGCCTACTGAATTTGCAAACAAAGATTCTCCAGCTAGGTTGTTAGCTTTAACAGACTAAACCAAAAGTTTTGTAGGGGAACGAAGTGGCCTAACGTTTTTGTAGGGATGGATAATGTTTTTAAGGGAGGGTGGTTTTTTTTTTTTTTGGATGGTTAATAACCAAATGCTACAGTAAGTTGATTATATTGAATTAGCCTAGGGAGTTCTAGCCATCCTAAGAGGTTTAGGTTTTCACAATGGTGTGTCCTGTAGGGAGTTTTTGTGTAAAACCTGGCAATTTGATTGAAGCAGCTAGAGAGTTTGCTGAAATTAGTTTGGTTCAAGTTAGTGAGTATTGGCAAGGCATAGAGTAGAGTTGAAAGCAGATGGGTACTGGCAATGGCAGTCCTAGCTAGAGGGGTGAGAATAGGTTTATTTTTGTATGGGGAGCCAACTTTTGTATTAACGGTTTAGTTTGGTTTATGTGCATATCATATTTGAGGTTGTTGAATAAACACCTAGGAGTTTGTTATATATGTCTGGTGAGATTATGGTCCCATTGATAGATGTTATAGTAAACAAAGGTTGAAAGGATTTATGAGTAGGGGAGAAGAGCAATAGCTTTGTTTTATTAGGGTTTAATATCAGCTTGTTGATTAGTGATCCAATTTTTCACTGTATTAAAGGTTTTCTGGGTTAAACTAAGGAGATCTGTAGGGGTAGAGGCTGGGCAAATCAGGGTGGAGTCATCAGCCTATTGTATACAGGCTGCATCTGGGATTACAGTGTAGAGGTCACTGATAATGAGGGAGAAAAGAAATGGACCTAATATGGAGCCCTGAAGGACACCAAGGGTAATGGGGAGAAGGGTGGAAAGTTTGTCCTGCCAAAGGACAGCTTGCTGTCTTCCAATAAGTTAAGATTGAAACCATTGTATGGCATGGTTGTTTAGGGATATTTTATTTAGAATAAGTAAGAGTAGCTGGTGGTTAACCATGTTGAAGGCCTTGGAAAGATCGAGAAACAGGGCAGAAGATGGTTTGTTGTTGTTACAGCTGGAATGTATGGCATTAGAAAAGGAGAGGAGGGCTGAGGTGGTTATGTGCTATGGTCTAAATCCATGCTGGGAGTTGGCCAGAAGATTATGTTTAATAAGGTAGTGTAAGAGTTGTGTATGGATACACTTTTCCATAATTGTAGCCAGAGGGGAAAGTATAGCTATTGGTTTATAGTTTGACAGCTCAATGGAGCTGCCTCCTTTGTGGAGTGGTATGACGTGATATTTTCCAGATAGAGGCTTCAGTTATGGGTATGCTATAACATCAGCAGATTTTTGCAGGTAGTCTGCAGGGAGGAGGTAAGCTGAAATGGTGGTTGGTCTGAGTTTTTTAATTAGGGCTCTAATTAGTGAAGTCAGAACTTTTTGGAAGCTAATGGAGAGAATGTCACTGGGTTTAGGGGTTTCAGCATAAGAGAAAGTGGGTTTAAGTTTGTTAGCAAGGGCCTGGATGGTTTCTGTAAAGAAACTGTTGAAAGTGTTGGCAGTGGACTCTGGTGATATTTAGATTGGGGCTGAGGTGGTTGGAGTTGTGGAGTGCCCTGGGTGGAGGAGTTTGTTAATACCTACCCAGAACATCTATGGCTTGTTGGGGTGTTTCTGATGAAGATGGCAGAAATAGTTTTTTTTTTTTTTTTGTCTAGTAATATGGATTTTTTTGTATCATTCCTATATTGTCAAAATTTGAGTTGATCTTGTGGGGCTTTAGAGGAGTGCCAGGTGTTCCAGGCCTTATTTCTTTGGATGATCTTTAGTTTGTTTTTCTTAGTGAGCCAGGGGCCAACTTTTGTTTTAATTTTAATAGAGCGTGCAGGTGCATGGTTGTCAAGGGAGGCCAGGAATGCGTTATTAAAGTGTGTTGCTGCCTCATCTAGTGGCAGTGGCTTTAGAATTGAGCAATTGCATAATTTAAGTTCCAAGAATTTAATAAGGTTGAAGTTTTTGTTATTTATTGTTTTATAGGTGGGTAGATGTGGACATTCAACTTTATGCTTAATAGTATACATTTCGATCACTTAAATCTTCAGGGAGAGTACCTGATTTGTATATGTAGTGGGTGCTATTAATTAATATCCAGTCCAGGATACTTTCTTTATTGTTAGGCTTACTGATCCTAGTAGGGGAGGTTGTAGTTTGTGTAAAACCATGTAGGTTTACGTGGGTGGTTGGGGTCTATGCAGTGCAGGTGTTCCAATCTATATTGAGGTCCCCTAGAACAATGGTCTCTTGGTGGTAGGCATTGGATAGCCAGTAGAGGATGTCTTCTAGGGTCCCTGAGTTATTACCTGGGGAAATATAGACACATACTATGTTTATACATTTGTTTTTATTTGTAGTTTGGAAATCATAAGTTCTCCTTTGTTAAATATAGGTGGTTGAATGTTGTCTAGAGAAACATTTAGGGTGGTTTTACAAAGAACAGCAACCGCTCCCCCTGTTCTAGCCTGAGTATATTATACCCTGCAGGTAGAATTTTATTATCTGGCATAGTTGGTTTTAACCATGTTTTGGTGAGACAAAGTATGTCAGGGGAGCAGGTTGTCAGGAGGGCATGGAGGTTGTGGACCTTATTGTTGAGGTTTCTAATGTTTAAGTGGCAGGTCATTAATGAGTTGGGGGGTCTATTTAGGCTTTGTCATATGTTTGGGATGTTATGATTAGGGTTAGTGTTGTCTGGGGATGGTGGCCCAGGGTTTGGGTGGATATCCCCATCAATAGTAAGGGTGTGAGGCAAACTAGCCTTATCATATTTTGGTAGTATTTAGTTTTGGTGTTAACATATCTGGGTATAACAGGGTGGGTGTTAGCAGGGGTAAAGTAGTTGGCATAGATGGACATGAATGAGTGGGCAGAAAGGTTTGAGAGGATGGGGTGATAGGCATTTGGGATGGTTGAATCCTAAATGGGATTGTTTTTCTTAGATGGTGAGAGAATAAAGGGGGATTAGTAAAGGTAGGGTGTAGAGTAGAGGTGGTATTTTAGAAGACTTAGTAAGTGTTAGAGACATAATGGGGGGAATTACTCCAGGAAGGTAGGCAACCTAGGTGTAATAGTAGATGGGGAGATAGTGGAAGGGATGGGTTATAAATGAATTCCTGTTAATGGTTGGTGAAGGCGGGGGATTAGGTGTGGCTGAGGGATTATAAATTCAGAGGTACCAGGGGATGGTGGGAATAGGGGTCAGGGAGGGGAACGAAGCGAGCCCGGAGGAGGAGCAGAGCAGGGCTTAACTACACCAGAGGAATCCTCAGAGCCTGTGATTAAAGTAAGAGGCTTTTTTCTTGCTTTAAATTCTAATCTGTTGTTTTTTTAAACACAGACAGCATCATTAACAGTACAATTTGGTGGAACTTTTTCTTGCCTTTGTTACTTGCTATAAATTCTAATCTATAAAGAATTCCAAAAACCAAATCAAACCACAAGCAGAACCAGTCCTGCGACACAAATCCAAAGATTTGTGTCACAGGACTGGTTCCGTTTGAAATTCTAATCTATGTTTTGTGTTTTAAACAGAGACAACACCTTTAACATTACAATTTTGTGGAATGTTTTCGTATTAGGAGCCTTATTTATTTTGTGATTGCATGGCAGTGAAATCGTTATTCGGAACATGTTGTACTGTGAGTGTTCATTGTCATGTGCATTGAGTACTAGCTTGTATAGCACACCTACACAAATAGACTGTGCTTCAATTCTGGTACAGTGTGTGTACTATATGATGGAAATAGCTTTCTTGTCAAAAACACGTTGATAGTCCCTGCACACTGTTGTGTGGTCAGTTACAAGTGTAGCTCTTTTCCAGCATTCTCACGAAATCTTTTCATACTATATTCATAACTCCTGTCTTTGTGCACACATTCAGTTCAGTTTTTTATGGCAGCTTCCATTGCTATCTGATGTGGCACATGCAGTCAATACAGAGGTCTGGTGAGAGAGCCTTTTATAATAAGCAGGGGTTTGACTCTGGTAACATTTGTTTGTCAGACAGCAATGGTTTACACACACAAACAGCAGTGGTACACACAGATACACACACACAAATACAGTCAGAGGGCCACCTTTTTCAGACCTTGTACTACAAGGTAGGGCATCCATA
The DNA here is from genome assembly GCF_019279795.1 of Protopterus annectens. Lineage (NCBI taxonomy): Eukaryota > Metazoa > Chordata > Ceratodontiformes > Protopteridae > Protopterus > Protopterus annectens. The sequence goes on from NC_056743.1 coordinate 1,679,140,447, forward strand.
CTCTTATGAGTGCTGCAAGTCCTTCAAGGGTGTTCTTAAGGATAACTGATGTGTATTTCTATTGTGTCCATGATTGGAATGCATCCCTCTATCTGTCCTGGCATGTGCTTGGAAGTAACATGATGTGAATAATCCAGATATGCATAAAAAGATGTTTTTCAGAGCCAGAGCCAACGGTAATACAGTGAATCTAGTTTATTTAGCCTACTGCATGGTTTGTTATTGTTTCTACATTGGGATGACAACACGCAGGCTATGAGACAGAATGAGGGAGCATCAATATGATATCTCCAAGAGAGCTGAGACTAATGCTTTATCTATGCACATCATGTTACTAGGTGCTCAGCACAATTAAAGTTTATGGCTGTTGAAACAGTCAATGTGGGTATAAGGGGGGCCCACATAGAACTAAGGCAGAAAGCAAAGAATTGGACTGGATTGTTAGAATGAAAGCTAATATGGGGAAAGGCCTCAATGATAAATTTTCTATTAAACCAGTTTTAATGAATAGGCTCTTAGCCAGATTGATATTAATTACGTTCAGTATTTTTATAATGTTTTTATGAATGAAATGTCCTATATGATTTTATGTATGAAATGTTTTCTTGTTTATATAATGAGTTCTGAGCTGCATTTTTTGGCTGTTGAATGAAATGTTTTTATGAATGAAATGTTTTTGCGTTTATACAATGAGCTTTGAGCTGCATTTTATTGGTGTGGCTTTAAGGCCTCTTGTTAATTCCTAATTGTTTTTGTGTGCTAATTGGCTGCTTTGCTATTTAAAAGTACTACAGTTTGGATCTTTGTTTGTCTGATGAAGCAGCTGTTACTGTGAAAGAGCTTACTGTTTGTTCTACTGTTTGTTCTGGGATTAAATTCTTGAATTTTATTGCTGTGTTCCATTGCCTCCTTTGACTGCTATACAACATGATGTGAATGTTTATCATTCATTGCTCACAGGCATTACTTATGCCCAAAGGAGTTGAGCTCTATACTGAATGTCTTCATTCAGACATTTCCTTCTTACTGCAATTCTTTTTCTTCACACTATACTTGTTATTGGCAGATGAGGGCTTACATAAGACATTTTTACAGAATGGCATGCTGCCAGAACATTAGAAAGTGCGAGTGGGCCTTTTTTTTTATGAAACTTTATGTGTTGATGCTGGTGAATTGCTATTATGTTACTGTTTCCTGTCATTCCTTGTGAGCATGCCCTGTATAACAATGCATGAGATGAGTGCCATTTACCAATGGAAGACTTGAAATGATATGTTATCTAAGTTGTGTTGTCATTTGTGACTTATGTACCTTATGTGTTGATGCTGGTGAATTGTTATTATGTTACTGTTCCCTGTCATTCCTTGTGAGCATGCCCTATATAACAATGCACGAGATGAGTGCCATTTACCAATGGAAGACTTGAAATGATATGTTATCCAAGTTGTGTTGTCATTTGTGACTTATGTATGTTTAGTGTTATTATTATATTACCATTTAACATTTACATGACTATTCAACACATGCTTGTCTATTCCATGGTTATAGGTGATAAACCCACTTTCCTATGGGTGCCAATTACAGTTATTTGGAAAAATATGTCCACTTCAGATGTGCTTGACGCAACAGCTTGTTCCTATATATAAAAGCTGAAGTGGAGATACATTAGCAGTCCGTTAGTGTATATAAATTCCGAGTAGTTACAGCTTATAGGCAATAACTGCAGTCTATGCATTTATACCATAATGTATCTACTGTCCTTGCTGCGGTCTCAACTCAACATATTATTAATATGAATATCAGCATTTTATTAACATGAATATCACATCAACTCCAGCTTTGTTAGCATCTGTTTGTATTTATGTGCATAAATCAAGTATGGTCATTGAGATTAATTATGATTACATCAATATGGCAGTGTGTATATGTTACAAATGTTTGACACTTCAGCAGATTTGCATACAGTATCTGTCCACATTTTCCTTATTTCTGCTTCCCACTTAATTATTTCTGCAGTACAACAAATGTTATTTGTGTACAATTCCCCCATTCCTCTTCCCCTCCTTCAGAATTAATTCATGGTACTTGCCGTGAACTACAGCACATGGTTATATATTAGGTATGTCTATAGTCAAGCTGTTTTGTTTACATCCTTTGCTCATGTATGCAAGCACCTTTCCATGGCTTTGAAGACTATTGCTGGCCACAAAAAGGTGCCTGCAAACATGTAGCATGATGAGCAACATATATATTTGATTAGCACTGATGCTTGTCATGCTAACATGCCTAAATCATGTAAGCTTAGCATGCAGCCCACACAAATGATAATGAATCACATGGTATAATTCTAAGTATCTAGTATACATAGTTCAGAAGGTATTAATATCTGGAAAAATGATAATAGACACCCCTCCTGTTTAGGAATAATTTTATGGATTTTATGCCATCTCTACAGTATTAGAAAGGAAATATCTGACAACATTTTTAAGATGTAACCACTTTTTTAATGTGCAATATTTTACAAATACAGTAATTATTACCATTATATTTCTGCTCTCCAAATCAGAATAACTGGGAAATTATGCAAAATTGCTCAAAATAATTACAATGTATGCAAAATTGCTCAACAGAATTAGTGTATGCATGAGTAATTTATTCAATCTCTAGAAAAGGGTCCCAGGTTTTTTTTTAACTGTTTCGAAGAACCCTACAAGATAAGGAAGTCCAGCCGACTGTAGGTCTCATAAAATGAGGCATTTTTTTCAGAATTTATCTAACAATTCTTCATTAGAAAATTCTTTTGCATTTATTTCAACAGACTGGCATTCTTGTGTTACAACTTGTGAACATTTATCCTTATTTCTTTTGTTTTCAAACAGAAGATGATTGCACTGACAAGCGGCAGTATGATTTTCTGGAATATAGTTGTTAAAAGTAGATATTTGTTCAGGAAGTCCTGGTAAAGAATAAGATGCGAGGACAAAGGCCAGTACTAGGTAGAAGACACTTGGACAAGAAGACAGCTGATGCAAGTAGAAAAAGCTTTACTCTGACCCTCAGCAGAACCAATTCTAAATACAGCCATAATAATCCTTCCATAGGAAAACAGGACAAGAAATAGCGGACCTAAATAATTAAAATTACAAACATGAACATATTATATTGATTCTGGATTAAGACACTGATAAAGCCAATAATTAACTGATGTATAATCACACAAGATATATTCAATCCTGTTTCACAAAAGCATGTTGACACCTCAAAGTATGCACAAAGCATTGCTTCTGTGCTTCCTATTGTCCAGCATAAAGCAATAACAAGAGGACGTGCTTGGTTGTGATCACAATAGGATAAAGTAAGGAGATGCATATGGCCAGGTAATGATTATGATTCATGGCCACAAAAGTGAAATGTTCTGTTACTAAAAAATGTGTGATAAAGACATCCGTGTAATACATAGACCAAAAGCAACAGAGCCATCTTCTGTTAATAAATAGCACAATATTTCTGGAATGGTAACAGAAGGAATAAGCAGATCTAAAAAGGCCAGATTACAGATAAACAGGTACGTGGGAGAGTTCAGTGCATGGTCAAGTTTTATAACACAAATGAAAAAGAAGTTTTGTAGTAGAGTAATGAGATAGGATTCAGTAAACCCTACACAGTTTACTGAATCCTATGTGCATCGTGCCACACATGCTAATTACTACATTAGCAGCTGAGTTGTACGTTACCAATCCAAGGTGGCACAGATATTTATAAGCTAAGCCATGCATGCTAATTACTACATTAGCAGCTGCGTTGTATGTTAATCAACCAATCCAAGGTGGCACAGATATTTAACAAGCTAAAAAGCAATTGTGTACATTTAGTGTAGCCTTTTGAATTGTATTCCAAAACCTACAGGAATACAACCACAGAAACTGCATTGGAAGGAACAAATGTAGGAGCTGCTGCTGCTCTTCTGCATGTGTGTGTGCACGCAACAGGCTCAAGTCTATGCTGATGCTGCTAAAAGACCTTGGACAAGGAGGAGAAGGATATTTAGACCCCATTTAACTTTTCACCATCTGCATGAAATGGAAATAGTAGATGACTACAGGGTGAATAGAGACACACACTCCAGGAACTCTGCAGCCTCTGTTGTCCTCACCAGAGAGCATGGGCCAGCCAAGGGGAACCAATATCTGTGGAAACCAAGGTATTTGTAGCACTTAAACCTGTCTTGGGTGCCATGGACTACACGCACATTGAGAACAAAGCACCACCTGTGGAACAGGAAAGGGTTTACTTCAACTGGGGGGGTTACACTCCATTACCTTTTAGGTCATGTTACGGAAATCATCCTGAATGTGTGTGCTGGCAACCACAGCATTTACCATGACTCTCATATCTGGCACACCTCACAACTGTTCCAGAGGTTTTCCAGGGGTGATGTCCCACATGGCCATTTACTGGGGGGGGGGGTGCAGGCTATGGGACTTGAACCATGGCTGATGACGCCCATCAGAAATGCACACACACACACACACACACACACACACTATATTGAGGTACACGCTCAAACAAGAAATATTACAGAGCATGTATTTGGGCTGTTGAAGTCATGGTTTTGGTGCATAGATACATCAGGGAGGGGCTCTGCAGTACAATCCCAGTACTTTTACCAAAATTATCACAAACTGGGCTATCCTACAGAATATCATCCTGCAAAAACAGCTGCAGCAGCAGCAAAACCAAGGGCTAGGAGCAAACATTTCACCACCACTAGCAAGGTCATTACATCCACACACAAAGTGAAAAGTCAGAGGGGGAGCCCCCAGCTGCTGTGGGTGTAGGTATGCACAATATGTACTTGCCCTGGCCAAGATAGCACACATGTTCACTACCTAACAGTATGCCTTTCATTCCATGTGAATACACAAGAGTAAAATTGATGCCAGGCAATACTCACAACCTTATTTACCCATGTAATGGCTATGTACTGCTAGCATCAGAAAGTAAGCCCCAAAGGACAGCAATTGTAACTGCAGGATTATCAAGGTAAGTGATGAACCTATATAATAAAAATAAATGTGTAACATGAATAAATGTGCGATGCCTGCAGAGTGTTACTTGCGGATGCACGCGGGTCGAGTGTGCGATGGCTGCAGAGTGTTATTTGTGGATGCACGTGGGTCGAGTGTGTGATGGCTGCAGAGTGTTACTTGCGGATGCACACAGGTTGAGTGCGCGATAGCTGCAGAGTGTTACTTGCAGATGCACGTGGGACAAATGTGCGCCTGCGCAGTGTTACTTGCAGATGCATGCTGGTCAAGTGTGCGATGCCTGCGCAGTGGTACTTGCAGATGCATGCGGGTCGAGTGTGTGATGCCTGCACAGTGGTACTTGCAGATGCACGCGGGTTGAGTGTGCAATGCCTGTGCAGTGGTACTTGCAGATGCACGCCGGTCAAGTGTGCAATGCCTGTGCAGTGGTACTTTCAGATGCACGTGGGTCAAGTGTGCAATGCCTGTGCAGTGGTACTTGCAGATGCACGCAGGTCGAGTGTGCGATGCCTGCTCAGTGGTACTTGTGCCTGTGGGTGTGTGATACCTGCACAGTGTTACTTGTAGATGCACGTGAGTAGTGTGTGATACCTGCATAGTGTTACTTGTAAATGTACGCAAGTAGAGTGTGCGATACCTACCTAGTGTTACTTGTAAATGCACGCGAGTAGAGTGTGCAATACCTGCATAGTGTTACTTGTAAATGTACGCGAGCAGTGTGCAATACCTGCATAGTGTTACTTGTAAATGTACGCGAGCAGGGTGTGTGATACCTGCATAGTATTACTTGTAAATGTACATGAGTAGAATGTGTGAATACCTGCATGCTATTTGTAAATGTACATGAGTAGAATGTGTGATACCTGCATACGTAAATGTACATGAGTAGAATGTATGATACCTGCATACTGTTACTTGTAAATGTATACGAATGGAATATGAGAGAGTTGTCCATCAATGACATCAGTATCATAACTGACTTCTATAATAGGTTTACCATCATAGTTTTGACAATGTTTTGTGCGAGTAATCACTTACTCGAAAAACCTCTAACAAAATGGTTAGCGAACGAGAACAATGAATTAAAAAAATGTCAACAGTTTGAATTTGAACTTGACATTTTCTCAACTTACTTCAAACATCCGGCGCCATTCACAACACGTTTATCAGGGGGCAAGCCCCCCTACAGCCCCCCACTTGGGATTCTGCACCTCCCACTAAATACATACTAACTCTGAGGAAGCACTACTGTGAAGAATGCTGAACTCAATAAGAGTGCGAATGCACACTGACATTCGCTCTTGTGTCTTTGGCATCTTTTGGTTTGCTAATACGAACCACTGAAAACATCCTTGGTAAACCCTGTAATATTTAATTTATGCAGTTTAACTACCAACATGGCTCATGCATCTAAAATAGCCACTAAAAAAAACAGTTCTCACAAATAATAGAGCAATAAGTATAAATGTCATACCATTTCAAGGTAGGAACAACACTAAAATGCTGTATGAATTCGGAAGAAAAATCCAATTTACATCTACAAAACATGTCTTATCCACTCAGCTAGCTATCCAACCTGTGCATCAGACATATACATAGGTAACCCTGAATCCAAAAAAAGAGAGAAACAAGGTAATGATACAGTTATCATCTGCATAGGGTGGGAGTGGGGGGGGGGCAGGAGTGGCAAGACTGACATCAAAGTAGCGAGTGTGTGTGAGTAAGAAACACAGGCAGGCAGAAATTTAGATAATATCAAATGGCCACTGAGAGAGAATGACCTTAAATCCTCATTAACACCTCATGTAGCTGTTATGTGTGGGTGTCTGTAATGGGCACTCTGAAATGTGTGAGCATCTGCATTAACACAGCCAAGCTCTGTGCTAGTACTACATCCTGGTATGTCAGACAAGTGTGAGCCATGTATATCAGTTCAGTGTCATTGCCCCGACTGTGAGAACTGGTTTTGGCAGGAGTTGCCATTGTACATCCATGACCATGGTAAGATGGGCTGGTGCTACCTGAAGGTGAGCAATGTCTGCTGGATGAGCTTTCCTCATGACTACACCCCCGGTCACTGACACCATGGCCTACAACATCCGGGTGTGGATACCTCAACCACTAATGAAGCAGAAGAAGTAGTGCCACTACAGGAGCAGGATCAGGCATGGCTATGTCGTTTAACACCAGATGATGTTGCAGCACTATGACCACATGAATACTACCCCCTCCCAGCAGATGCTCCATCACAGATACTGCCCATTCCAGTGTGTCATTCATTCAAGTCATTAAATTTGGCCACACAATGAAGGCAGTTACCCATATCAGACTGAGCCACATCTAGAACCCTAAGCATGTCTTCAGACACCCTAATGGAACTTGTGTCTCCATGTTGATCCTATCAGGTGGAGGGCAGACAGCAGATCTTCTGAGCATGCCTGCCAACTTTTCTGCACATCTCTCCCACACTTTGGCTATGAAAAACAGAGTCAACCGACCCTGAAACCACAGTAACCACACTACCCTTATCAACTGTGTCAGCCACAACCTATCCACTATCTGAAGGCTCAGTGGAACGGGTATACGTAGGCATACTGACTGGGTCTGAATGAAATCCAGGGGATGTGCAATTCACAGCATCAGTGTCAGATTAAACCTCTGCTCCCACTGACTGTGCATCTGTTTGGCCACCATCATCGACAGAGCTTACTGAAACTCTAACATCAGGTTTTAGGAGCCCTACACTTCCACTGTCAAGATCACCTGTGATAATAAGCAACAAACACAGGAATGAAATTACTACTCTCCTAAATAGTAACCCAAAATATCTGAACAAAATGCACCACTGGTCACACAACTGCTGGTATTAAAGCAATACAGACACTCATCTAACCTTCCTCACACATAATGATAATATACAAGGCTTAGTAATAAGAAAATAAACATTTGCTTGCCATATGCATATGTCAGAAACTTTGCAGGGATGATGGTCCTGGAATAAATGAAGCAATGAAAGGATGGCTATTAAGCATCATAATGTGAATAATACTGAGACAGTGAATCATGTATATGCCTTGTAAGAAACAGTTGTAACTAAAGCTGGTTTGAGCTGTCTCCCCACCCTCATGTTTATTGCCCCACTCTCTTGCATAACTATGAATTATCAATAGGTACAGATATAAAATATGTATCACAGGCAGTAACAGCCAAATTACATTTTAGTCCTAAAGACGCTATAATGTTTTCATATGTAAGCCTGCCTGGAATCTGCTTCTGGGACACACTTGGCTTCCTAGCCCCATCAGCACAAACATGAATCACATGGTGTGAAGGCTCCTCTGAGCTGTCAGGATCTCTGACAGTGGAAAGGAACTCCTCATTTGGTCTCATTGTTAATGAAATTTAACTGTGGCCACAATCACCAACTGCATTGACATTAGTGACTACCTGTTTCCACATGTCCTTTTTGGCAGTCATATCCCACCAGCCTCTCTCAGGTACGAAGGGTTCATGGTGCCTCAGAGCCTGGATGATGACCTCATTATCAGCCTCACTAAATGGGGGTCTCATGGATTTCTTGACTTTGGTGCCATAATCCTATATGGCATAAAACGGAGAAGGACAATGCCCATTAATAGCACATAAGTAATGTATTTTGTTTTTCCAAAAATGAATCATGATGTGTATCCATTGTCAACATAAAACACTTCAAAAGCACTTTATATTTAATACATCAGAATGGTAGTCCCTCCAACCCTACAACACAAAAGAAAAGGTTTGCACAAACCCAGGAATAGCACTTAAGTAATGTTTTCCAACAAGTAATCAGAGGCTTTGTACCCACAGGCAACGCAAAGCGCTTGAAACACACTTCTCATTTAGAACAACAGAATGATAGGTTGCACGCCCCACCCTCCAACACAAATGTAAAAGCCTGGAGAAACACCCCCATTTTGTCAACATTCCTTGAAGAATGCAGTTATGTCATTGACTATTGGATGATAGTTATCATTGCTAAATAGTCACGAATACAAGTTAGGCATACCAGTCAATTTTCAAACTGTGCCCATAACTGCTGTGGAGGTTTACCTGGGGTAACGGAAAAGCCTAACATCACTCTCAGCCACATGTACAACCCTTTGAATTGGATGACAGTTCTCTCCAATCCCAGGTGAAATTGCAAAAGCAAATTGTAAGAACATACTTGTCCTTTAAGCACAATCTGAAAAAGTGCCTGTATCAACACTGAATTATAAGAAGTACATACAAACCTTTTTTCACTTTTTCCACTGGCTATATAAACACATTTTTTAAAATGTTACTAAAATGTTAGTTTAAATGTCCTTGAATAATAGAAATATACCTTAATAAAATTAAGTGCTTCTCTGCAGAGAAATCTCCATCCAAGAAATAACAATTGTCTGTTTTGTCTGAAAATAAATCTCTTCACCTTCAAATTCTCTAGCTATACTGTTATCTTTTTATAGCATAGATGCAGACCTCTGAGCACTCTGTAGGTGCAAATAAGGTGTGACTTCATTAGAATTGCCGAATACCAGACGTTTGACTTTGTGTAGCAGATGTAAATAGTAAATATAGTGTAGCCTCTATGCCATTGTTAGGTGCAAATGGCTTACAACTGTGAATGATTAGTCTGAGTGAAGGAAAACACACACCAATTCATCTTTCCCTGCAGTGGGTTTGTCAGTCAGATACACTTGCAAAGTGTGGAACCCACTGCAGTGAGCTTTTAAATAAAATCAGATACCACACATGTATAATTTTTGGCCATAATAGCACAAGTCTTCTGCCCTTGCTAAAAACTGTTGTTCACTGTTATGTATTTGTATCACACTTTGAAATAAAAATGATAGGAAATGCACTACAGATTGCATGTCTGATAGAAAAGCAGGGATAAGGAAGAATGATCAGCATACAAAGAGAAGACAGAACTGCATTTTGAAAACATTCATAAATAATTGTGTGATCACTCATTGCAGTGAATATGTTAGCTGCACATGTACAACCAACTGAGCATGTCCAGCTGTATGAACTGTTAATACCGGATATGAAATGTGAAGTGCTTGTATGCATATTATTTGATTATTATTGCACATCTGTGTCTGTGGCAAAGAGAGGTAACCCACTACAACTGTGTCAGATCCAGAGCTAATTGTTTTTTCATGCACATGGTGTGTGCCACAGTGAAAACATGGCTAAGTGCTCAAAAAGTGAAAATTTAGTTTCAGTTGTCATATAAAGTGCAAACTCATTTAACAGCATTGCATGGCAATCAGCAGCATGACTGGTAATGACTGTGGAAATTCAACCTGTTACCTGTCTCGGTGGCACGAGGTGTAAATACATTGAGCTAAAATCGAAAGAATATAAGTAAAGCAGGGTTAAAGTTGTACAGTAGTTATGTTTACATGGTCAAAATGGGTATTTACAGCAGTAATATATGTTCGGTATTGCCTTTTACATTTGCACGCTGCTTAGCTATGCACAAACAGGATTCACTACTTGAGGAAAAAAAAATGTATTTATTTTATTTTACATTTGTTGACCGGGATAGTCCGACTGGATTCATGTCCATTTTCAGTGGAGGCCTGGGGAGAAAAGCTCCAAAAATTTATGAAATAGTAAGTTACAGTCAAGTAAAATATATAAAGTTATATACAAGAAATTAAAGTATAAAAAGTTTCGCAGAGAAAAAACTGATACACAATTCAGAGATCTATACTAAAACTTATACAGTTTTGCATAACACACAATATATACAACTGACAGGACAAAACTTCATCACTCTCAGACATTATTATCATTCCTAATACTTGTAGCAGGATGGGACTTGTAAATAGGAGTTAGGGAAGGCAGACTGTGGGCAGACATTAGTCAGGTCCAGGAACCAAAGATTCGGTTTCTCTACCTGCAGGTTTGGGTAGAAGGAGGCTAGGCAATTTAATTTGGTTCACCTTCCTTCACTCAAACAGGCTCAGCAGCAATGACACAGCAGGAGTGGTGCAGCAGGAAAGAGCTTGAGGAAACCACCTAGACATATAAGGAAAGAAGCCAGCGGAGTTTCAGCAGTGGAGCCCCAGCCAACTACAGATAATGAAGCTATTTCACAAGCTGAGGGTGGGGTAGTGTTGGTGGGGGGTCTAGGGTGTTTATTATTGGATGGTGCAGTAGTGCAGTGTTTGCATTGGCAGCTCACAGTAAGAGGTTCTCTGGTTAAGTTCTCAGTTGGGATGCCTTCTGTGCTGAATCTGCATGTCCGTTCTGCTTTCGTGCAGGTTTTCTCTGGATGCTCCGGTTTCCTCCCACTTTACAAAGACATGTGTCTGGAGCATTTCTCCCAGGGCCACCATTGAAAATTGACTTTGTTCCAAGTTGGACTTTCCTGGTAAACAAATGTTAAATAAATAGATAGATAAATTATACCTCATGTTATGATAGCAGTTAAGGAGAAGATTTAGAAAGAAGAGTTTGTGAATGTATTTAACTTGATAGATGTAGGCAAGGAGTAGAGATTGGTTGATGTGGAAGGTCCAAGCACCAAATATTTGGTTGCTCTACCTGCAGGTTTGGGTAGAAGGAGGCCAGGCAAATTTAAGGTTCAGACCTGGGAAAATTGGGTCCTGGATTTCATATATTATACACATGGCCGGCCTTAGGCATAGGCGAACTAGGCAACTGCCTAGGGCGCCGTACAGTAAAGGGCGCAGTTTGTGTTCATTTATTTATTTATTTTAATTAATTTACTTTTCTTATTATGCGAACAAATAATAAGAAAAGTGTGTTTATTAAAATGAATAAATAAACCATAGGGTGCCAGAATCATAGGTCGAGGGGGAGGAGCGAGTACCCTCCCACATTTATACCTGCAGTGTGATGAGGAGTCTTCCACTGCATCTAAGGAGAAATATATGCATGTCATACGCACATTCGCCAATCACCAACACTGATGTAAAGATGTTTTATGGTGGTGCATGGAAATTAAACAAGCACTTTGAGAGGGATTAATTCCGTGTGTATGCGTGTGGCCATTTCATTTAAAAAGAAGTTAAGTAAGTGTATTCGTGTGTGTGTGTGTTTGTGTAGCTTAAACTAGGTTTCTGTATGCAAGAGAAAGTATGTGTGTGTGTATGGAATTTAATTTAGTCATTCTGTTTGAAAGAGATAAACTGCGTGTGTTACTGTGTGTGAGAGTAGATGTGTGTATGAGAGAGAAGGTGTGTGTCTGTGTTGTATGAGAGCATAGGAGTCTGTGGAGTTTAAACTAGTTTCTGTGTGAAAGATAAGGTATGTGTGTGTTGCTTTGTGACTTTGTGAGATAGTAGGTGTTATGTGTGTGTTGCTATGTGAGAGAGAGCAGCTGCGTGTGTGTGCAACATACCTCTCAACTGTCCTCAGATTTTGTAGTTCTGTGATTTACCACTTAGCTAAAATAATGATTTTCATATATATATATATTTATACCTCTCAACTGTACAGATTTTTGTGGAATGTCCAGACTTTTGCTTCATATTTTTGGTCTATTACTCTTAAAATTGTGTTTTTGTGGCAAATCACTGGGGACTTAAGTCAGAAAACACTGACAGACATTTGGTTTTAGGCTTCTTACCATTCAGAAAATTTGTTAGTGCAAAACCTTTTATTCTATTAACTTTTTAAGTTTGTAAGAACAATATCTAAAAATGTCCCAATTTTTGGGCCTTTGTCCCCTGTCATTTGTGCCTTTGTCCAGATTTCTTGCTCTATGAGGTTGAGAGGTGTGTGTGTGTGTGTGTGTGTGTGTGTGTGTGTATATACATATATATATATATATATATATATAGATAGATATATTGTTTAAAAGAGCAGCATAGTTGTGTTTACTTTGTTTTTTTTTTTTTGTACAAGTTTACATTTTTCGAATACTGATATTAGTTGTATAATACCCAGGGTTTTTTTGCGGGCCATTTTAATGTAAGAATGATCTTAAGCTAAGACGTTTTTATGTTAGTGTTTTTGTAGATCAAAAAATCAACTTTCTACGTTACAAAAGTGCAATATTTAAAATATATCCCTACTTTTTCTATCATGCATCTACATCATGTTAGGCTTTGTCCAGATTTCTTGCACTAAGAGGTTGAGAGGTATGCATACCTCTCAACTGTCCAGACCTTTGCCTCATATTTTTGACCTATTACTCATAAAATTTGTGTTTTTGTGGCAAATTGGTGAGGATTTAAATAACTAAATGTCATACATTTGATTTTCAGCCTTTAATTCCTTCAGAAAATGCATGCTAAGACAAATGTTGTTATTCTAGCAAATTTCTAAGTCTATAAGAGCAGTATTTATAATATGCCCCTGTTTGGGAGCCTTTGCACCCCCCCCCATTATTTTAGACTTTGTTCAGATTTCTTGTGCTAAGAGGTTGAGAAGTATGGAGGCATGGTATGTAATGTCCTAGCTGCCAATTATTTGTTGCATTTTAAGAGGGGGTAGGGGTTCTGCATTCCTTAGTGTGCCGCCCTTTGTTTAAGATGCCTAGCAACTATGAACTTGTCTGTTTCTCAGTCATTCTCTATTGCAATATTACCAGTGTACCATGTTTTTCTTTAATGCAATGTAGGCAATTAATTCTTCAAGGGCAGCAAGCACTGAATTTGTAGATGGAACAGCGAAATGTAAAGTTATTTGCCCACAGCCTCTTCATTAGTTATAAATCTCTTTAATGTCAAATTATTCACATGAATTTTACTTCTGCTTACTGACTGATACTGTTTAAAGAAGTTTGAGGGGCCTTTTATGGTTAAAATTTTCTGAAATGGGCAGTTTTGTCATTAGTGGATCATACATTTTGTTTCATTACTTACTGGAAAAATGTTCAAAACTACAAATTTAATACACTGTAACAAGTGTAAATGTTTTCAATGTGCAACTAGCTGTTTTTTTATTTATCAAATGGCACACTGTGTTGTAGAATCCGGAAGCAGTGTTAGTAGCATAATTGCCCTTTGGTGCAGAAGGCTGTGGATTCCACTCCCACACCATGTAGACGGAGTACTGATATGCAGTGCCCATATGATTGTTGATTATTTGGTGCATTATAAGGGGGAGGGTAGGGGTTCTACATTCCTGAGTATGTCCTTTTGTATGTGATACTTAGTGAGTGTGAACTTGTTAGTCATTTCCTATTGCAATATTACCAACTTACCAATTTTTAATGTAATATAGGCATTTAACCTTTCAAGGGCAGCAGGCACTGAATTTGTAGATAACATTGATATGTAAAGTTGTTTACCAGTAGCAACCTCTTTGTTAGTTACAGATTTTTATAATGTGGAATACAGATGATTTTACTTCTGCAGAGATTGTGCGTGTGGAATAATATTGGTGGATTGTAATGACAGAAGTCTTGAGTGGCCTTTTATTGTTGAAATGTTCTGGAATGGGTAGTTATTGGTTCATACATTTTGTTTCATTGCTTATTAAAAGAATGTTTAAAACTACAAATTTAAAACATATTCTAACAAATGGTGCTGTATTATACAAGGAATATATATAATTCAATACAATCAGGAAAGTGAATTGAAGAATAAATACATGTATGCATGGCCCTAAAAAATGTGTGCAAGGAGTCTGTTTTGAAAACAGCCCAAAGGTAAACTTAATTCTCCACCAATCAGATGTATTTCTATGAATGTGAGTTTTCATGCTGTTTCAATGAATGTGGGTTTTGCCATTTCAATAAATGTGACTTTCAAGGGCAGAGAAGTTTAATGCTCATCCTAAGTCTGTTTTTAATTGGGAGACTGTAATGCTTGTTTAGCAAATGGCTATCTGTGTTTGTGCTATTTTATTTCAATATTTGTAATCACTGTAGAGGCAAATAGAACAGTATGCATGGTAACTGGTGAGATAGCCAAATAATGGAACACTGGAATGGCTGAGGCAGGGGCTGCTGCTGGGGGTTGCTCTGGGGTGGTGGTGTATTACCCTTCCTAGGACTCTACTTGACTATGATCTGGCTCTGGTGTTTCAAGTAGAAAATACATATGCAAAGGTAGCTGCAGTTTAACTACATTACAAGGTATCTTTTTCTTCCTAAGCAATTAAATAATTTAAGGAAATGACTGGAGTGTCTTTCTTGGGGAATGACCCAGTGGGTGTGGCTCAAATAGGGGTGTTTCATGTGTGGTGTGGGTGGGGCTTAAGGGGTGCCGGAGCACTACTTCACCTAGGGCGCCATTTCGGCTAAGGCTGGCCCTGCACAGATGACCAAGTATATGCAAAAGAATTTGAAAAACTTCAACTGTATTAAAGAAGAGGGGTTACCCAGAATATTTTGTACATAACATTGATTCTGAAGTGCCTAGAAAGAGGGAGTAGTGCATGTACAAACTGCCACTTGGGTGTAGTGTGGAATTTACATCTGTTTGGCATCAGATAGGATCGCAAAAACCAAAGGAACAATTTCAAAGGTCCTTGATCCTTCCTTATAATTTACAGTTCAATGAGATACAGGGTATTGTGAGGAGAAACTGGAATTTATTCAATGTTGACTAGGAATATTTGAATATTGTAGGTGACAAGCTGTGTATCCTTTATAAAAAAGACATCAACTTTAAGGCATTAGTAGAAATTACCAATTTAGAAAAAAATACAAGGGCATATGGTAAAGTATGGAACTTGTTCTTGGTGTAAATT
Organism: Protopterus annectens; assembly: GCF_019279795.1. NCBI lineage: Eukaryota > Metazoa > Chordata > Ceratodontiformes > Protopteridae > Protopterus > Protopterus annectens. The sequence continues at coordinate 1,679,156,196 of NC_056743.1, forward strand.
TACAGCAGAAGGGGAGAGATTCAAGATACCAGGACAAGGTTATGTTAGGTTAACAAAAATATATTTTTGTAATACCAAGGAGTGGTATACATGGCCAAGTGCCAATTATGTGACAGTTATTAGATAGGGAAAACTTAGAGAGCATTTAAGAATAGGATTTACCAGCACCAATATGATATACATAGACAGGATGAAAAAATGCACTTAGTAAACATGTAAATGCATACTAGAGGCATTATTTTAAATATTGCATTTCTCATCATGTTGACCTAGGTTCCTGAGGGGGTCCAAGTGATGTTTTTTTAGAGTGCAAAGAACTTAAAAGGCAGATTAGATGTTATGCCACGGAGCCACCAGGTTTAAATGAGAATGTTTCCATAGCCAGCTTGCTGAGGCTGAAGTCTGACTATTAGTTGTAATTATTTTTTCAAAGTTAACCTTCATACAGGGACTTGAACTACCATTCCCACATGTAATGGGATCTGTTTTATGCTAGAAGTATTTCTTTGTTGTCATGGTTATATGTTTATGTTAGTTTTCTGTTTATTTAGTTTTTGTTATTATTATTTTGATTTACAGTGTGCCTACATATATTTATACATGCTCGTGAGTTATCTGGATATGCACATGGATGCATTGTTTAGTACACAGTTTGGGGGGGGGGGCTAGTCATGATTTTACAAAGTTAGAGAAATTAAAACTGTGTAAGAATTGCTGTTTAAGCACTTATAGTCATATTCTGTCAGCTAAACATGTTTAATTATTAAGGATTTGAGAGGCTTAGTGTGTTATGCACACTAATAATAGCTAGTTTAGAGTTTTTACTTAAAAATTATTTGAGCTACAGAAAAACATTATTGTATTTTTTATGATTTAACTTAACAAGGTATTTTTTTCAAAAAAACTCAAAGAACTGTAAAGGTCTCTTTAAATTTCAGAGAGGGCACAATAATCAACCAGGTTCTTTGTTAACTTGACATGTGACTTGTTTCTTACATTTAAAGAGTTGTGTGCACAATAGCAGATTTTTCTGATGAAGTCCATGTAACTTGGACAAAAGTGCTCATTATTGTGGAATATAAGAATCTTGGTTTCACTTCTGCCTCCTTCTTTTGGATTCTAGGGTTAAGATTAGGCATCCGTTAAATATTAAGTTGGAGTGGTTATGGAGGCAAGCCACATCCTGTTTAAGAAGAAATTGGTAAAAGGGACCACTGCTATGCTGTATTGGTATTTTAACAGTCCTATTGATCAAACTAATCTAGACTCCTGGAATGTTGAGGTTAAAGCAGCTGGGGAAATATTTGTCAAATGATGTTTAAGACCAGAACCTGGGTAGATGGTAGTCCTTCTTGATGGTTCCTCATACAGCTTTTACATAGTATAAGGTCCTGCATCAATGGCATTACTCCCCAAAGGGGTTACATAAAAGAGGGATTCTGTCTAAGAATGAATGTTAGAGGTGTTGTTAGGCATGCTGGTATGGCTATGCCCTAAGATTGGGTGGACATGGACACACTTAGTGGAGGAAATCTTGTGGGCTGTCAGGAAAGTTTACCTGAGAGTGATCACCAGCCCAAATTCTGGTGACAGTTACAACTTAACTCAGGCAGACAAGCTATGGATTAGAATGGCATGCCTAATTATGCAGGCAGTTGTATTTGTTAATTAAAGATATAACCCAAAAATGCTTAATTTTGCAAATATGAACATCAAGTTTGGGTTCATTATTATAATTGTAAGTGTAAAAATGTCTTAATGAATATTTTCTTTTTGTAGTTGCATATGTAAGAGTATTAAAGGTTTGATATATGATTCTGTTCTAAAGAATTGTACTTAACTGTATGATGATGTGTGATCATATTCTTGTTCAGAAGGTTAATAAAGTTGTTGGGGAAAAAAGTGAGAAAATATTGTAGGCTGCTTGTGTATTGCCACATAACTAAGGCATGAGAGATACTATTACATCATATAAGCCACTGGACACAGAGATGGAGACCACTGCAACCCCAGCAGACACCATGGACACAGTTCATGTGCCTCTGTCCTCATGAGGGGTACAGGTTAATGGAGACATTATCATTCAGAGAGACATTATCAATCCGGGAAGTGTTGGCTCCTAGTAGATGGATATTAGAATATGTCCCTAGAATTCATGGACAGAGAGATCCAGAAAAGGGTGATAGATAATGTTGCTTGTTGGAGACTGGGCTACTGCCTACTTCCTGAGGTTGGTGTATCAGTGCCTGCATGGCCATTTTGGAGGTACAGGCCAGTACCAGTGCAACCACACAGCCATGGCTGAGATAGTGAGGGTGATGCAGAATTATGAGTGATGACCTGTGAGAGTGCATGTCTCCTATGGGTCATTGCTTTGATAGACTCAGTCATGCTCTGAAATGTGCAATGGCTTCTCTGGCTCACATTCCAGGGGCATGGGGCCATCCAAGGAGATGGTCAACTGCTGTATCCTCAGCCTCAGTAATAATACCAGGTAACCGTAACTCTAACTTTGCCAATGGCATTAACCCTAACTCTGTACCTTGCCTTAGAAAACCTCTTTTTGTAACTCTAGCATTAATCAGACAAATGTGGTCTTTTAGTGATTTTATGTTTTTTTTCTTGTAAAGTTCACAAAAGTAAAACAATTTCCTTTTGCAACCTTATTCTTTTTCTGTGTTTTGGGTTTTCTGGGAATGTGTTATTAGAAATTTATGCACTGCTCAGGAGTGAGCTGATGTTTTTAAATTCTGATTAATTATTGACAACTTATATACATATACCTGTTTACATGTTTGATATTTGGGCTTTTTGGGAGTCGGTCTACATCTAGTGAATTTACCATTCTATTTAGTTTTAGGGTATCTGGCCCAACTACATTAAGCTTGCGATTGCCTAAATAATCCAGTTTTTATTTATTTTTTTTGAAAACACGGATGGTTCATTGAATATTGTTGATGGAAGACATGGATGTTATGTTTATAACACCTCTGAAGATATTCAAATTGTTGACTAAGGTAAAGTGACTGAGTAACTAGTTTGGACTTCAGGCATCCGGTGATGGTGCAGTGGTATGGGTCACATTTTTGAGAGAGGACCTTTGCTTGATGAGAAGCATGGTGGCACTTCCTCATCCTATGCCAGGCCTATTATTTTGGATTGTGCTATAGTTACAGAAATGAATATCAAAGAGCAGAAGGCATCCTTACCTTGAATATTACTTAAGGCAACAATATGCATTTTTTTTTAGACTAGATCCATACTTCCAGCAGGGTCCATTGGTTTATATTGCTACATGGATGGAGGCTGGCTGTTTTTATGGGTGTGTTATTGATTGCTATTTGTGAGGTGGGGGAGAGCAGTTGCAGTTTGTTAGCAGTCCGAGACTGAGGTATACATCCCATGAAAGCATTAGCTTCTGTGCAAGGTAATATAGTTTGAACAAGATGTCTTTCAATTTGTGCACCACTGATATGTTCTTGTGGACAAGATAGATTTGGAGAATATATTGCGTTATTGTAATGCAAATCAAAAGTATTATGTATTCTTTATAGACTGGGCAAATGCATATAGTCACTTGGGTTTGTGTGTTAACTCTTTTATGTAAATTTTATCAGAAGGAAGGTAAACACAGGAAGGAAAACTGTAAGGAAAAAAAGTAATAAGGGTAGTCTATGTGATTTCATTTTGTAGACATGGTTCCTAGCATTGATATGTTGTTCAAAATAAAAATATTTCTTCTGGCTGACATATTAATATCACCATGGTGAAGAGGAGTGTGTACGCTGAAGATGTTTTGTGTTTAACTTTTATATAAGTTTATAGTTTTTGAGATATGTAGATTTGTTTACAAGAATGTTGCAAAACTGCATTCGTAGGAATTTAAATCAAGCAAAAGCTTTCCAGCCATGAAATATGCAGACATTAAGAGGTGTGAATTTCTACTTAGGCGAGTTACTAAAGAGGTAATTGAACAAGAGAGGGCATATAGTCAAAATACAAGGACCGAGGAATTTAAAGTTCCAGACATACGTGTTAGTTTTGGCCCCCTCAGCAGAAGGTGAATTTTTAACTAATAATAATGCTTGTTATCCAGGTAGGCCCACTGGACATATAGTCCCTTTTCAGGGGCAATCCTGGTTAAGTGATTTACTCAGGGTCACACAGGAGGAAAAGTGGGGCTGAGAAAATTTAATCCTGTACAACAGCTCACAACCTTAAACTCTGCACCAACTGCCAGACTATAAACTAACTTTAGTGTCCATGAAACTAATGAGGTAGACTATAGAGTAGGACACAAAAAAGTTTTCCATATCAGTGTTCTGAAACCAGGGAAGGAACCATAACTCTCTATAGTTATGTTAGCAGTAAAGATTAGTGAAGCTGCTGAAGAAAGAAAACTAATCTCTATGCCTACAGGTGGATGGCATGTTATCTAAACTACAGAAATAAGAATGAAGAAACTTTCTGTTAGGAACTTAGGAAGCAAGAATGTACTTTTACAACTGTCTATTAGGGTGTGTCTGAATGGAAACTATGGTAAGACTATTCCAGGGGGAAAGGTTAGCTTACAAAACCCGTAGAGGAAGTAGGAAATAAATGGATGAAAGGAAGCACAAAAGAGGGGTCACAGGGTAAGTGCAGCAACACTATACTGTTAGCCAAGGGCCTCAAGGGGAACTAATGGAAGCTACAGTGATTTTGGGAAGCAGAATAGTACTACAGAAAGTGACAGCTGACCAGTGCATTGTCTGGAGAGACTAGTACAGAGTATGGAGTGGTAAGAGTCTTGACTGCACTATTTGGGCAACAGGGCCATGGCCATTCAAGGATGGAGGGTTGCACTGGCCTGCCCCATCCCACTACAAATAGACATACCTCTCAACTGTACAGATTTTCACAGACTGACCTGATTTTTCTCTCGTATTTTACTCAGTCCCTCATACAATATGTGGTTTTCTGGCAAATCACTGAGGATTAATTCATAGATTCATAGAGCCATAGGTATTCTATTGGCTCTAGGGCCTATATAAGCCTAGCCAAAAGGTACCCTGGCTTTTACCACTCAAGAAAATTATTTTCCTGTGCCACTGTCGAGCAGAGCCATAGAAGTGATCCCCGGGGTGAATTTCCTATCTCCCATCCAATCACCAAGATTTTTCTTGAAGACTGCTAATGAGGAGCTTTGTTTGATATAGCTAGGTAGTTTGTTCCAGAGTATGGGAAGTCTCTGGGACAGGAATCTATCCCTCCAGCATGTTCTGTTTATTGTGGTGACAAGGTTTAGGCCCCTAAAGTGTGTAGATCAGAGGGATTGGGATTTCTTTAGGTGGAGCATGTCCAAAAGCTCTGGGTTTGACATAGCTTTGTGTGTTAGGCAGAGATCGCCTCTGAGTAGGCGATATGCGATGGAGTAAAGCTGCAGTTTTTTTAGACGAGGTATTTCTGTGGCCTTTCCTGTTGTTGTAGATGTCTTGTGAGGTACATACCAAAAGGGGTGTTTTACTCTATAATGGGTCTAATGCGTGATGAGTAGAGGGGAACAATGACCTCTTTTTTCCTGGATGAGAAACCTTTTGTGATGAGGTGTGCTACGTAGAAGGATTTCCTGACTACTGTGGTGATGTGATTATCAAAGGAGAGACTACTGTCCACCTGTGTCTCAAGGTCTCTTATCACACTTTCGGTATTAAGTAGACTACTGCCTATGTGGTAGTTCATGGGTACAGAGCTTTTACCAAAAGTGATGACAATGCACTTTTTTGGCATTGAGCTTGAGGCCATGGCTTTGACACCAGGCATCTGGCTCAGCGAGGCCCTTTTGTAGGTATTTTGGAGTTTGGATTATGGCTCCTAGTTTGCAGTCATCTGCAAACTTCATTAGCCAAAGACCTTCTGTGTTAGCCTATACTTCAGAGAAGTAGATCCCAAACAGGGGAAGACCCAGGACTGAACCCTGTGGTACTCCACCTGTCACTGGTCTGAAGTTGGATTTGGAATCTGCTACTTTCACAGTGTGGGTTCTGTCAGTGAGCCAGCTGGCAACTGATGTCACTAAATAATAACAAACATCAGAGTTTTCAGACTTCACATACCTCACAAAATGTGTGCTTATGTAAAATCTTTTAGTATATGAACTTTCTAAGTTTATAGGAGCAATATTTAAAAATAGTCTCTATTTTTGAGCCTTTGCCCCCTCCACCTTATTTTTGGCTTTGTCCAGTTTTCATGTACTTACAGGTTGACAAGTATGAAAGCAGATGATCTAATTTGGGCACACAGATCATTCGATAGGCATACAGTCAATGGTTGCAGGGTGACAGAATCAATAACAGCATAGTGTGGCACTTCTAACTAAAGACAACAGTACAAATTACTCAAATATGATTTAATAGTGGAGCAAACTGTGTTTACAACACTTCCATAAAAAATTACTTGTAAATTGAAAATTCACCCCCTGGTCTGGCACCTATGTTTGTGATGGACAGAGGCAGTCAGTAAATCAACCCCTATATAAATAAATTTGTGAGTCACATTTGGGTTGCACGGCTAGGCTTATAAGGACCCAACAGGTCGGTAGCCTGGTATACACCTATGAACCTATGAACCTATAAAGCAATATTTCTTTAACTTTGGTAAGTTTCTTTCTAGGTCAGATCCATCACATTATAACGAGACAGTTATCTGGTTGTAATAGTAACAGCGTGTTTCTGTGATGATTAGTTGAACAGTTGAAAAATCCCAAACAGATCTAACATTTGGCCTTGGTGAAAGGAGACTGGATGTCCAGAGCAGTGGTTTGGGAAGAGTTATCAACTATGGGAAAGAAAAGACTGGAAAATTTTCTTGCAAGAGGAAATGTCTGAAACAGTTACAAACAAACACTATATATTGTTTCTCATTAGTATAAGAATGAGATAAATGACTGCTGTAAATTGAATAAAACTGCAAATATATGTTTTTGGATAACCCTGCATTGATTATACTTGTATATAATAAATTGCAGAATTTTTAGAAAGGCTTGTGGTCTCACCTACATTTATTGTATTATTGAGCCCCCAGACTCCCCTGAAAATGACACAACACATAGCACAATGAGTGCACAACATACACATGCTCATACACAGACACACACAAATAGGCACATATGCACACAAGCACAAAGTCACACATATACACACTCTCACTCTATCAAGACACCTCAACAACATGTGCTTTCCTCAGTCCCTTCCCTTGTTAAAATTGTACTGCCACACATTAATGACAAAGAAAGTTTTCCAAACAGGCTTGTTAGTCCATATATGGCTACCTCCATGCTATACTGGAAGGAAAGTGTAAGTTGTTGGAGTAGGACTCTTTAGAAAGTGAACTAAGCTGGGGAAGGCCATTTATTGGAAGACTTGCCGGTAGGGTCGCATCTTTGCCATGGGATTTTGGTGCAGTGCCCACTGATCAATTATTTATACTCAAAGCAATTGGTGCAGGTTTCCTAGTGCAGCTGACATAAGGTAAGTATGTTCCACTTTCTTTAGCAGTGGTATGAATTTTTGTTTCGGTTAGTGATGTTTGGTTTTGGATATCCTTTTAATTAAAAATCTAAAAAAAAAAAAAGAAAATGTAGAAATACATTGGAAAGGTTGAGGGATAGATTCCTTTACTGGGTTTTAGTGATAGACCAGTTTGGCAAAAGAGGAAGGAGGGGTGAGACAAGGTGGAAGTCGTGGGATGAGGGAGTTAAAAGAATGGGTTTACCTGACAGGAATGAGAATGGGGCCTCACATTTCACTTGGGGTTCCGTGTCACTTCACTGTTCAGACTTTAGGAAGAGGGTCCTATGTGTCAGGGTTGTTTTAGATTATAAGGTTCTCCAGGCAGGGTTTTTGTTCTTCTTGTGAGGAGCAATTTCCCATGATGCTGCTTCTTTGTGACCCCAAAAGGTGGTTGGATGGCCATTTTTTAAATAATAACAATAATGATAATAAAAGAAGTTAGTAGGTTAGACGTGGTGACATAACCAACCATAGTCTTTCCAGAGGTTTGTATGTCCCATTTGACAAGCTCACCAGTCCCATTATGCATGTTGCCAGGCTAAATGCTTGACTTTGTCTGTGCAGCTAGTAGGCTGAGGTAGGAAGGGCTTTGAGGGGTGAGCCTTCTAACAGTTGCTTGTAGTCATTAGGCTGGTTGGGTAAGAAGCCCAACCTTATTTCTGTCAGAAAAAAAATCAGACAGATAACTGCATGGAGACAGAGCATGTAGAAATTACTTCAGGGCCTTAGAATAATTAGCCAAATTATGAAAAAAAAAGTATATAAGTACTGTGCTTTTCCAGACCCAGTACAGCTCAAGAGAATTTTACAGCTGGCTTGAGATCATGGATGTACAACCTTTGGCCTCATACTATGGCTAGTCTCTCATTCAGCTTGGGTAGCAATAATGGAGGTCAAGCAAGGTTAGGTAATGAATGGCAAAAGGGTAGGCCACTGTCATTATAAAAAAAAAATTAATTGAGTTGGGAGCTGCAAAAACATTTGACAGCCTAACATGGTAGCATAAAAAGAGTACATATATAAATATGTAAAAAAAGGAGACAATGAGATAGTGAGTGAGGGTTCGGAGTTGGAGGCCATTGGGAGGTTGGGGTTATGCCACAATCCTTGTGCAAAGGCACCTGTGTTTAGTCCAAGGTTTGGTTAAAGGGAGGCAGTAATCATCACATACAAGTAGACAGCCAGTGGTTGAAAGGGATTAGTAGTCAGACTCGTGTCACATGCAAGTCCTTGTGAAGAAGGAGTGCTAGGAGGGGATGGAGTGGGGTATTAAGTTTGTGGCACTTCTAGGTGGGGCACTAGTAGTTAAGTTTGGGGAGAAGGAATTATGCTTTGACATTATTAATATTGTGGTTTATTGAAGGATGATGGAAAGTTTGACACTAAAGAAGTGTTGGGCAGAGATCTTGGCTCACACTGAGGTCTGTTTTACAGTGGTAGCTGCAGCATATTAGATGGTTGGTGAAACCAACACAGCACATGAGAGAAGAAGCCATAGGAAGTGCAAGGCCCCAACTGATCCAACATGCACTGAAATACCAAAGAAAGGGATAAGGATCATGTGAAAGAAGGAGGAAGGTACCAATACAGCTATGGTAGAGGAACCACAGCTGTCAGCCAGTAATTATTTATCTTTTGAAGAGGATGGGGGGGTAGGGATAGTGCAGCAGCTGAGAACTGCTTGTCAGGTTTTGTCCATGAGCTGAGTGAGGAAGATAGGCTTAGAATACATGAGTGATTAAGGGTGGAGAGGGGAGCAGGTAGAGCAGGATGGTCATAGCCAAATGAAGGTCGAAAGGAGAAAGACATGGTTCAGAATATCCTGGTTATTATGGGAAGACTGACGCTACTGCTGATAGTCAGGGGTTTGTTGAGTGCATTTGAGATGGCAGGTTTAAGTCAAGTGGAGATATCGCCTCATTGCCAGAGAATGCAGGCTTTATTGTCAGGTGGGATTGGTATATTTGTTATACCAGAAATACCAGTGTCTGTGAAGGAGAATTTAGGCAGAGGGGAATTTGTGGATATGCTCAATTTGGTCAGCACAGATGGGGTACAAAGGATTACAGAGATGGAAGCCCCAGGTGTTAAGGACCTCATAGCAGCCCTAATAGCCTTAGGAAAAAGGAAATCAGGTAGGTTCATGCCCTGGACATGTGACAACTGGACATTAGGTTTCATGTATATGATGGCAGATATTTTATAAAAGGATGTATCCCAAGGCTTGTGGTTGTCGGCATATTGTCTATCAGGGAGGCACAGTGGTTAAGAGGAGTTAATGACTGATTGTGGTATGACTAGCATTTCTGGAATTTGAAAACATTGAATAAGTCAATGTGATGGGAGTCCAGACGTGGAGATACCTGGTTGGGCACTCTGCTGGATAGTGTGAGAGGACAATTTAGGACCCTGTTAGGTAAGAATGTGTTAGGTAGGGAATATGTTTGGGCCTTCAATGTAGGGATATGTACTTGGCTTTCTGTTTCAAGTGCAGAGGGATGCATGCAGATCTCAGGTGCTGGCACAAGGAATGGGCAGGTGACCAAATCTGGATAGTAGAAAGCAGGCTGAAGCAGATAAAGTAAGTGTTAGAGAATGGATCATTTTCAGGGGCAAAGGGGTTTTTCTTCCCTTTTGTGAAATGGCTGGGAGGTAGTCTGACTCATTTCCTATTAGAACAGCAGTCTTGCAAGGATTATTGGTGGATTACTTTGATGGGAACCAGCTCAACACTTGGTAGAGGGCTTTGCAGTCAGGTTCTTGACCAATAGTGGAGAATTTAAAATCCATGAGGGATAGAAAATTATTAGCCTACAGCTTACTGAACAAAGAGATGAAGTCTAGAAGGATGCTAGGTGTGTTTATGGATTTGCCATTTCTGTTTTTTTCATCTCCCCATTGGCTCTGGTGCCCAAGAAGAGGCTGGGAGAATGTTGGCCAATTGATCACCTATGTTTTCTGAAATGGGATTGTCAGCGAATGACTACATAGACAAAAGGAATGCTACAGTGCATGATTCATCATTGTATGATGTGGTTAGGATCCTCTGGAAACTCTATTTAAGCATAGTCTCCAAAGAGGCTTAATGCCTCATGAATGGAGAAAAGTAATCATCATCCCTCTGTACAAAGGCAGGCTGTCTACACACCCTGGAAACTCTGTACCCATTAGTCTCAGTAGTCTCACAAAGCCATGGAAGGAATTATCATAGAAATGATCAATAATGACATAGGAAACCTCCAGATACTAGAACCAAACTAGTTTGGTTTCATAAAGTGCAGGTCATGCTTACTCAACCAGGTAGACTTTTTTGTCAGGGTTCCCAAAGCTACAGATGGGGGAAAAATGTTTCACATTACCTACCTTGATCTGGCCAAGGTATTTTACACAATCCCCCACTTGGACATTGCTGAGAAACTCAAGAGGTTGAGTATAAACCTTTATTTCACCTGGCAGATAGCTTGATAGCTCAAAGGCAGGACCTAAGGAATTAAAATTGGGGAGTACACTTCTAGAAAGAAGCCATTCACCAGAGGACTCCCTCTGGGATCAGTCCTGAGGCTGCCCATTTTTAGGCATCTACTTCTCTAAAGTCAAAGCAAAGTTCAAGATCTTTTGGCTGACCAAATTTGCAGACAATTGTGAATTAGGAGCAGTCACAGAATCCCACATGGACACTAAAGTTCTCAAAGAATTGCTGATACAGACAAATAACTGGTGTCAGAATCATGGACTAAAACAAATTGCCAAGAAATACATAATAGTATCCTTCAGGAAGTCAGCCACCTTTGGTAACTATCATACTGACAACAATAAGAGCCAACCCAGTAATCAGGAATTTGGAAACACACATAGACAGTAATCTAGACTTTGAGTAAATCACACTATGTTGTACAAATTATTAACAAATATATGGTATTTAGGTCTAAGGAGGTCATTGTTCCTTTGTATTTGGCATTCATCAGACCTATCATTGGGTACAATTCTCCTTTTGGTATTTACCTAACAATTGGAATGCCCACAGAGTTCCTCACTAAATGGATACAGGGCATAAGTAACATGTCCTATGCAGACCACCTCAGATCCCTATTATTCTGTTTCCTACAGGGTTTGAGGAGACATTTTTGCCGGGCATGCAAGGCACTGAAATGGTTCATTTCCCAAGCCCCTGCCTACACCTACCAAGAGTCTGAGAATTTTTCAGAGATTTTGGATGCATGGGTGGGTTTAGAAAGGTCTTAGTGGTCATTAGCCTAGAAAACAGCTATGACCCTACGAATCTATTAATGTATGAATGGTCTGAGGAGAGGCCAGGAGAAAGGAGGGAAATATAGTGACTTTTTGGAGTTGATGCTGGTCCTCCATTCTAACAAAAAAGCAGTTGCACTGATTTTTTTTAAGAAGTTGTCTATGTCTAATGGTCCAACTGTGTTCAGACTGAGGAAGTTCATGTTTTAGAGTTTGAGAATTAAATTTACATTTCTTGCTAAGCATATTCCAGATAAGATGAACATGATAGCTAACAGCTTGTCCCACTTTCCTCACATAGGATTTGTGCATTAGTCCCAAGAGGCAAACAGACAGCCTGTAGCAACGTCAAAGGATGTTTGGAGTATCGGCGGCCTGTAGCAGGCAGGTTACTGCAGCAATCCTGGTCAAGAGCAATGAAAAGAGCTCATAGTTCTGTAGTTACTGCTTTTACTTCTTTTGTAGAGCAGCTGCCAGGACTTGGTATGGTCGTTTAGGTTAATGGCTATTAATTGTGTTCATAGATGGGAACTGGAAGAAGCAGTGAGGAAGGTGAAGGCTTATTTGGCTGTCATCATTACAGTAGCAGGATTTGTGGGATTAAGAGATAGTATTAAGCAATGCAGGATTTGTAGAGTACTGAAGATATGAAAAAGACAGACGTCATGTTATGAACAGAGACTTCCTATAACACGGCATTTATTGTGTGAATTGTTGAAATGTTTTAATGTGTATGATTTATGGGCAACATTGTCTGTTTTTATGTATAAAGGGAGGAATTTGGAGGTGTTGTGTTCATTTTCACGAGAAAAGCAATGGAATCAGGTGTGAGGGACAAATGGGAAGACTAGGCTTGGCAGTTTATCCTAGTTCTGAGGAGGGCCTTGAAAAGTCAGGGAACTTCAGCTGATAGATTTTCAGCTCATTTTTCTGCATAGGTAAGACTACAGGTTTGAATCTAGATGGCAGGTATATTGAGTTGATAAAAAGGGCAGAAAGGTAGTCTTTTGATGCATTTTTGTAATATGTTAGATATTAAAGGAATGTATGTGTGAGTATTCATTGTTTTGTGCATGCTATTCAGTGCTAACCAAATCCTGATTTTGGGTCATTCTTTTCTTTATTAAGCAGGAACATGAGCAGTGGTAAGGCCTGGTGGGAAAATATTTATGACTTGGAACATCAAAATGGGAAGTTATTTGGTGTAGTTTTAGAGGAATGAGTTTAAAGTAATGATGATCTAATAGCAGTGTTGGGTTTCCCTAGGGCACTTGTTGTTCATTTAGGGAGAAATTTATTAGAAAGAGTGCCTAAAAAATTAGTTGAGAAGAAAGTGAAGAGTATGGTAGTACTAAAGCATAGTTTCACAGTGATTAGGCTTTTTGTGTAAGATTATTCCAAGACTGGTGTGGAGAGATGTTTTCAGTTTTAAAGGTGTGAAAATGGTTAGATGTTTTGTAAAACATAAGATTTCAAGAGCTGCTTCTTCTTTAGATTTTATTGTATTGGATCCCTGGGATTTTGAGGACAGGGATCCTGTATGTTATAGGTTGCACAGGTTGTATGGTATTCTTTTAAGTAATATAAGATTCAAAGAAATAATGCGCAAACTTAATTATTAATGAAATTTGTAGTAGAAGGTTGTAGTTGTTAGTGAGGTGGGTTTGGGGATTTGCAATGGCTGGATTGTAGGTGGTATATGAGGGGTCTGATTCAATGAAGGAAACCTCTCTTCTTATCTCTTTCTCTTGTTGAAACCTCTCTTCTCATCTCTTTCTCTTGTTGAAGTTTAAGTCAGGGTGAGTGGTAATTCTTCATTGGTTCTGTAGAGAGCAGTGTGTGTAACACTGCATGTAGAAGTTAGGTTATTTGTTGATCATTGCCAACACAGTCCTAGACGGTAACATTTATGAAGTTGTTTTATTGGTTGACATTATTGTTTTTCTTATATATTTATTTCACTAAAGTTTGTATTTTTCAATAAATCTGATCACGATCTCCTTAGTGCTGTGTTTACTAAGTTAGTCAGGAGTTTATAGACAAAGTGTGATATTAAACTGAAACCACTACAGACCTGATGGATTCACATTACAGGGATTACTTTATTAGATGTCAGGTCAAAATGACACTTTCTGTTTTTTTTGTTTTGTTTTTTTTTTCCTTTATTAGGATATTTCTCCAAAATGTATATACTGCATTCATCACTATTAGCACAAATAGCTATGACTGTTTTTTTTGTATGAGTGTGAGGGCTCAATGATGTAAAAAAAAAAAAAGGACAGGCATAAGGCAGACCTCCAAGCTTACATGTGTCATAATCTTCTTCTTTTCCCAGTTAGGGGTCACCACAGCAGAATTCCGGTCCAATAATGATTGGCAGTAGATTTTGTTTTTACAGTGCTGAGTTGCCAGCCCAACACCCAACCTTCAACAAAGGCACACCCATTCACGCATGTCTTTCAAACGCCACTCGACTGCAGGAAGGACAAGCAGACTCCACACAAAAGGTGCTCCAGCTGAGAATTGAACAGGAGTACCCCTTGCTGTGAGACGACAATGCTACTGCTGCACCACCGTGGTCATAATATGGAACAAAAAATGTTGAAAAAAAATAGTACAGTAGGTATTGCATTAAAAGGAAAAAACTACTACTAGGCCATTAGGAAAGAATCAAATGTCTATTCAGCCATTTCAAAATGTTCTTCAAAAGCAATATTTACTCCATTACATTAATACAAGCTGCCACTGGAGCTTGCCACACTTTTTCATGTGTGCTTAACAATTGTGGACAAAGCAAAAAAAAAAAAAAAATTGGTGGACAAAAGGCAAAAACCAAGGACTTTTTTTAAATATTACTCTAAATCACTTAAGTTAGCAGAACAACAGGTTTTGCATCCACATGCATTTTCTGAGCTGCAAGAAGTATACAGCTGCAATGTCTGATGTGTTGACTAAGTATAATACTCAGTGATTTACCTAAAAATTAAAAATGTTGCAAGGGACAGGGCAAATATATGAGGCAAAATGAGGGACATTCTGCAAAAGCAATGACAGTTGAGACATATGGTGAGTTTTTAAAATGGATAGGTTCATAAGTGAAGACTAGACTAACTGACTTCAAGGGCTATTTTAAGCCTAGTCAATAATATGTGCTCAGTCCTAAACCATGTACCTCGTGTCTATGAGGTAATGACTTTAACCATGATCGCAGACTCACTTAACTACTACTCTTTCTCACTTCAGATGCCTGTTGACATTCCAAGGACCATAACTAAGACCTTTGAAATAGGTGTGATAAAGATGAGGGGGCATGAAACCTTCTTGCAAAAATTATTTAATAGTGCAAATTCATTTTTTTTATATTTTTTCCACATTTGAAACATACACAAATTTTGATATAACTTGAAAGTTTGGTCTGGTTTCATGACTCATTCACATTAATATTCAAATGCTAGCATGGTTGATACTGTCTTACAAAAACACATAAATTAAAAATAATTTCTTCATATTTCTACATCTGTTTCAGCTACACATAAATTTAGGATACAAAAACATTATCTTCTGCATTGATGGTGATTTTGGTATGTATGTCATGTGATTTGCTAAGCAGGGACCTTACTCTGCATACACTTTTGTATTTATCCACTTTGCATTGTATGTTCTGCATCAGAGATTTGTTATAATTATGTTAAAATGTATATTTGTCTCTCTAGTTATCTAACTTTCATATCTCTCCATTGCCTGCATATTTTATTGTTATTTAATTATTGAGGCATGCTGTAAAACAGGAAGCTAAAAGAATCTGTTTCATGGGGACTGTGATAGGCCTTAAAAAGCAATTGCATCTATTACACAAAGGTTGTGGTTTAATACAAACTTACAAGCATTACATTCCAATCTGGGGGTAAAAGCTGATGTAACCCACCTACAATTATGAGAGACGAACTGAAAGTCTGACTAGTGCAGACACCGAATGGTCTAAAAGTAACAGATGCCATTCTTTTGCAACTTGTAAACAGTAAACATTCTTACAACTTATTTCAAAATAAAAGTACATAATATCCAAAAATGTACCCAGTAACGAATGCTACACACCTCTCTTATTTGAAATATTGAAATTGACCTGTTCTTCATTTAACAAAACAATCTTTTTTAAGTTCTGCTACCACATGGGTGTCTGATGAAATTTCAGCTAACATAACATAGTATACTATACACTGACTTAGTCTTGAAAATGTAAGGCATTTCAATTTGAAACAATGCAAGATATCTGTGGACTATACCTGGGTTGAGGAATTTCTTCCATTTACACATGATGTGGTGCATAATTTGTTCAATCAGGTTGTACCCTTATAATAAAGCACAACTACCCCATGGGAAAAAATGTGAATTATGCACTTCCTGTGATGATGAATTATGATATTGCTGCTTAATAATTTACTTGATTTACATCTTGTTTATGTTTTCGTAGGACAGTGTTGACCTGGACAGTGCTGTACTGTAATAATACATAGCAAAATTAATTGGCATACTAATTTAATAGAAACCATACTTCATCATGCTGTATATGGAACAGATCTTGATATGAATAAGGAAAAAATAAGAATAACAGGAAAAGCAATCATTAGCTTTGATTGACCATATAAAATTTCCTGTATAATATTACATTTCATTTCCACTACGGACATCCAAAAAAGCGACACCAGTGCTTTTTACTGACTATGTGACTTTGTACTTTTCAGGAACAAACGCACATTAAGAATAGCCTGCTTTACACTTGTGATCATTGTCAAAATGTTCTACTCATCTTGTGCTTAAATACGTTAGATGCAAACGAGAAGACAGTACCATGCATCAAGCGAAGCAGCAAACATACTTTTTTTAAATGATCTAAATGTCAAAGGGTCAGTTACAAATACTGCAATGCCTGTGTGATGATTTGAAAGAATAGTGAAACCTATAATTGTTGTCATTAGTTTTAAAACAGAGCCCTCAGAGGTGACACCATTTGGATTCCTCTGGTGCGCTCCACTGATTTATTTTTTAGAACTGTGTTGTGAGATCTCTGTGAACTTCATGCAGAAATGACAGATCATTAAGAAGTGCTCCAAGTTCAATCCCCAGAGTTTGAAACATTAATAAATAGCATGTGCCTCACACTGTTCAAACAGGCTGCTCTTGTGAGATGAAGGTAAGTGCCATATCACTTTTCTGTATCATCTGACTTTTGCTTACAATTTGCTTATAAGGATTCTTCACAAAATATTTTAAATCTATCTATCTATCTATCTATCTATCTATCTATCTATCTATCTATCTATCCATCTATCTATCTATCTACATACATGTCCTTTCACATATAGGTGTGATACGTAGTTAACAAACTTGTCTTTACTAAAATAAATAGTCTACACAATTTTAGGTTCCTTTCCTTTATTATTTCACATCTTAAGTATGAAATTGAATCTTCATACCTATGAATGCCATTTATATTTGTTACAGCAGTAATAAGTGGCACAG
This sequence comes from Protopterus annectens, assembly GCF_019279795.1. NCBI lineage: Eukaryota > Metazoa > Chordata > Ceratodontiformes > Protopteridae > Protopterus > Protopterus annectens. Next base: position 1,679,173,514 of record NC_056743.1, read on the forward strand.
TACATTCTGTGTAAGGCTACTCAAATGTAGTGCAAAAAGTCATTTTACTCTTACCATATGTTGTTTTTTGTAACACAGGAAAAAGTGCTAAACAAATGAAAATTAACAGCTTTAGATTATAATTTTCTAATGGTATGAGCTGATGACCTGGTATAGTGACAGCATATATAATTGCAAATCTTAATATAATGCACTTATTTCTCATAGCAACACCTGCAACATAAATATGCCAGTTTGTATGCAGAAATTAAAGAGTTTAAATACTGAATATAACCAAAAGTGACAACTTGCAGGGTAATTGTATTTAATAAAAATTATACTATTTTTTTTCAAACACAGATTGTCTTAGAACTGCTAATTTTTTTTTTTTTGTTGTTGAAGTCTTGACTGTAAATCCAAATTCTACTACTCTTTTTTATTTTTAGGTAATCTTGCTCTGTATGCCAGTCATTTATAGTGAACTTTACACTTCATTGCTTGGTATTTAATACTTAAAATGGGATTCAATTGAAGGGAAACACAAAGACCTTATTTTGAAACAGATATTCCCTGAGTTTTTTAATGGTAGACATAACAAGAGTAACAGATAATTTTAGTATCTTGTATATTCCACTATGATAATTATTTGTATGCTTGCTTTGTGCTGACTGGTACAGGAAAATTGTGCTAGGAAAGTAAAAGTTGTATATAAATTAAGACAACTTAGATTAAGGTAACATGCATTTAACAGTTGCATTTACGAAAACAAAAACAAAAAATGCCCTAACAGCACTAACATTCTAAAGTACTAATTTTTGGACGAGGGTATTATTGATTTACTATAGAATTATTATTCATTAAGTGCATGAAAGCTGCCACAGTGACATGAAACTGTCATATACATAAATACTACAAAATAAAAGTGTGTCCGTTTCTGAGAGTGCTGGCATTGCAATAGGAGCATGATAAGATAAATAGCAAAATCATTTTATTGTTGTTATTTACTCATCAAAAAAGGAATATAGTGTTAATGTGTCTCATACAAGGAGCATGCTTAGATGCAAATAATGTATGTTTTAACTTAAAATAGCTGTTACAGAATGTACTTTCTTTGTTATTTAAAAAATGACAGCATCAGACTTTTTGCACAGCCTTGTTTAATAAATTTCCTTTGAAAATCAGAATTTTGTAAAATGGCATTTCTTACAAGTTGACTTTCCATTGTCATAGTCAGGACATAAAGCAATTAATCACTGACACATTTACTAAATACCAAAACAGATTAATTGCTATTTATGTTTCCGCATATGCCCAGTGTGGTGTACACAGCATGAAAATACTGCACACCCCAGGATTCAATAAACTCTGTGTAGGTAGACTGTTTTCATGTATGTGATGTTGCTCATTGTCTGACATTGTGCCATTCATATTAATGATGCTTGGCATGCATAAGTGACGTTCCGCCATTCATATTAATGATGCATGGCATGCATAAGTGACATTGCGCCATTCATATTAATGATGCATGGCATGCATAAGTGACATTGCGCCATTCATATTAATGATGCATGGCATGCATAAGTGACATTACGCCATTCAGATTAATGATGCATGATATGCATAAGTGACATTGCGCCATTCATATTAATGATGCATGGCATGCATAAGTGACATTGCGCCATTCATATTAATGATGCATGGCATGCATAAGTGACATTGCGCCATTCATATTAATGATGCATGGCATGCATAAGTGACATTGTGCCATTCATATTAATGATGTATGGCATGCATAAGTAAGGTTCCATGGCTTGCACCAGTGTTCCTGGCCACTAAACCTCTAAGATGAAACTGGATCATACCTCTCAACCTTTTAATGCAAGAAATCTGGAGAAAGATTAAAATAACGGTCACAGAGGCACAAAAATGGACAGATTTTTGATGTTGTTATCTTATAAACTTAGAAAGTAGCTAGAATAATTGGATTTGTGTTAGCATGCATTATTTGAAGGAATACAACTAAAATGTATGTCATTGTGTATTGACTTCAATCTTCAGTGATTTTCCAGAAAAAACACAAATTTTATAAGGAATAGCCCAAAAATATGATGCAAACATCTAGACATTCTGCAAAAATCTGGAGAGTTGGGAGATATAATGTGGACAACAGCAAAATCACTAGATGCAAAATGTATCCAAAGATAGGCACTGTTGTTGAAGGGTTCCAGATATAGGCACTGCTGTTAAAGGTTTCCAAATATAAGTTCTCCAAATTGTTACTGGATTATCTAGCTGGTTCTCCATATTTTGCATCAGGTATGATTGCCATGACTGAAGTGATACCCTGATCCCACGTGCAAAATGGGAAAATGGGTTGAGGATGGATGGATAGTATGATATGGACAGTATTTCCATGTAAGGTTAAATTAAAATTTGTTTGGGGCTCTGCCATAGATTGATTTTCCTCATTTCAACTCTGTCTCCTTTTTTTTTTGGGGGGGGGCAGTGTTTGCGTGATGGGCCTCTTAGCAGAAACATGTTTGTCTGTGCTCATCTTGTTTGCACGAAGTGTGGCAGTGCACAAACTGGATAAATGGACTACCCAGGTTGTAGACAGGACTCAGACAGCTGCAAACATAAACTGGATGCATTCAATTAATACTATCGGTCATCATGCAAACATGGTAAGTGGTGTTGCTCTGCAATTAACAGTGAGAACTTTACAATGAATACTACGGAACATTATGCCTCTAATCCTGTGGCAACAGGTGTTAAGTGTAGGTCTGGAATACAGATGGTCCATGATTCTAATACAGGATGCGCAAACTTTGTTTTGCTGTTGTGACATTGCAGATTATAGCAATGAACTGCAACATACACAATTGTTTTATCACCCTTTTTGTGGCAACAGCTGTAAGTGTAGGACTAATGCAGACATGGTCCATTTGACTAATACATTTACACATGTGCCTGTGCACCAAATACCCTTGAAATTGCATTGCTTGCCACTCTTGCATATCACTTCCCATTGCACAAACATGCTGCCCGGCAGTGTGCACCCTCAACTACTGTGTTAATCATGCACAACCCTTTCAAATGTTGCTAAAGCAAAAAGTGTGCACTCTCTCTAAGTGCAATAATTGCAACTGGCAGGAAAACATCAGGGTACAAAATGCAGTAGGTGGAAAATGCTCATTCTACATTGGACTTGAGCTATGGTAGACATGTCTTGTGTTTCTGGTGAAGGATTGTGTTTCTGAGTGTAGAGGTGGACTGTTCATGAGTCCTAAGTCTTTATTTGTCTCCTAGTTAAGGAGCATGGTCCTCAGTTTCTGCAGCAGGACTATTCAGGCTGAGAATACAAGTGTGAAGCCTGGAATAGTATTCCCAGGGCTTTGACCAGTACTACAGGCATCTCCCACACTAGTGAACAATGTGACACCATTTTGATGACCTCTAGAGGAGGAAGTGGGATACCCTCGACCATTGGATTGGGGAATTTATTACAGGGGCCACCCCACAGTTGTATAAGTATCAGTTACAGTCACTAATTGTAAGGGTTAAAAGCTAAATATAGTCGAGATTGGTATTCATAATGGTATTCTGTTCTGTTTTTTCCACAGCTGCAACAGAGTGACCATCAAATGTGAGGTCCCTTGCTGCGTGTTTGTCAAGGATACAAGAAGCATGTGGTATGTATGCATCAGAACAGTACTGTTATTACACCATTAAAAGCTATGGACAGTTTAGCTGCTAGTTAATACAGTTGTATCAAATTGAGCAGGAATATCTCAACTGTAAAAGAAAGCATGCATGCCTTAGTCTATAGCACAAAACAACAGTACCATATTCTCAAATAACATGGAGCATGCATCACTAAACTGTAAATGGAAAGTATGAATGCAGTAGTCTGTAGGACAAAATGAACATAGAGTACTAGAGAGTAGCCAACAGTTATGAGTTCAAAAACCATACTTCCCAAATATACAGTATTATTGCACAAATCCCTTTTAGTTGTATAAAGCATTAGTGTATGATGGTGCATCATTAGACAAAGTTAACACAAAAGTAGGACAATGTATTAACTACAGTCATATTTGGAACCAGTGCCATCTGGACCCAAAAAGAAGCATATTACTGCATTAAGTGAATTAATGCCTGCAGCCAGAGAGTCAGTTAAGTACTAGGTGTATGCAACAGCAGTTAAGTCTGCCATTTGCTATTCAGTCTCTAAAATACACCTGCCACACTCAAAGAGTCTGTAGCACCATCTGTTAATGCATTGATCCGTTCATTTTTGGGGTCAGATGGTATTGGGTTCGAATCCAGGTATATGTAACAGTGTTGAATACTTTTAAGTGTAAATTCAAATTCTAAAGTGTGATAGTTGCTATGGAGTCTGTAAAATATACCTACTAATTAAATGACTCTGTGGCAGAAGGTGTTCATGAACTCAATAGAGTAATACATATGTTTTTGGTCGAAATGGTACTGGTTTACAATACATCTGTATATAACACTTATAATTACTTTTTGCCATAGCCGCACATTAGCGGCAATGTGCACCATTGTGCAATTATGCTTTAAAGAAAAAAAAATGGGAAAGACAGGAAAGTGGTGAAATGGGGAGCAAGCAAGGGGAAGAATAAAGTGAAAGAAGGGCAGAAATGTGCAGGAGGGATTTAGGAAAGAACCATAGCTGTCCATTTCTTCAACAGTAAAAACAAACGTTCATATGTGCAGAATATTAGCTGAATTTGCTGTGTCAACCCCAGAGAGAGAGGGACGACTGCAATAGAATTACATTGTATAGCCAACTGGACCTAATCAAGTCTGTTAAGTTGACACATGTCAAATGGAGAGCTATTTATGGGACATTTGTTTTTTTGGGACAGGTGCCCTTAGTTATTTATTTATTTATTTTTTGTGAGTGAGTGAGAGAGAGAGATAGAGAAGAATGTAGGTGGAAGGGACATAGATATGTCTGGGTCATGTAGGTTGTGCAGGTGATGAAGCAATCACATACAGACAGGACATACAAGACAAGGGTCATGGACAGTGAAGGACACAAGAGGTGGGTGAACACCTTGGTTGGGATGAGGGTATGACACTGCATACCCACGGACATCAAGCTGGGTGACCATGAGAACCAAGTCATCACCCACTGGACTGTCATCACTGGGACTTCACTGCACCAATAGCTGCAGTGTCTGATGTCTGGGTTTCCTTGTGTTATTCAGTACAATGACAGAGATCAGTGTCTCCATCCAGTGTAGGCATGCAACAACTGTGCGCTGCACAATCCTATCCACCAACCCTGACAGTTCATCGTGGGTGATAAAATCACCACCTGTTCAACTGCTCCTGAAGTGGACCATTGACCTATTCTGTGGGGTAGAACAACCTGAAAGGCCAGGTAGTATAGCTGGTGGAATGGGGACAGGTAGAACCTATGCGGCAGGCTTACCCTGCTGCGCTGTGAGAAGAAAACAAAAAATAGAAAGAAAGGGAGAAGATAAATGTTGGGGTGAGAGAAAAACAAGGGAGACCATTAGCAGCTTCGTATGTGACATACAATGCATTGAAAAAAAATATTTAACTATTCTGTTACCTTTACTTTTAAGACTACCAACTCATAACAAATAACTTTTTTTACTGTTAAGACTACCCAGCTCATAACAGATGCACACAGTACTACAGATTACAGCAGGTAATCCTTGATGTGTGCTTATATTGCACCTATGTGTGTTCCAATTATACTGATTACAGTTTACAGCAGGCTATTGGTGCTGACATTACATTGCAATATTGATGAAAACTTAACAGTAGTGTATATCTGGGAAGTGTGGTTTTTGAACCCACAACCTCTGACTACTCTTTAATACTGAATTGGTGTTTTGGCCTACAGACTAATGCATGCATACTTTCCTTTTACAGTTGAGAAATGCATGCTCAATGTGATGCATCTGCATAATAAACCAATAAAGGTGTCTATTTTTAATGCTAAAATAACAGTACTGTTCAGATGCATACATACCTCATGCCAGCGATGCACATCTACGCACTGCTGTGTGCACTGACACTTAAATAAGATAAACCTAGGGAATCATGTCATTACTTTTCTCTGTTCCTGTGATATCACACAGACATACAGCTCAGAAAGTGAAGGAAATGTTGCAGGCCCTGTACTAGAACCCAGGACCATCTAAACTCTACCCTACACATGCACTTGCTACCACAGAAATAGTTAAGTGACAAATACCAAGAAACCTGCCATTCATCCTTCCATTTCCCATGGTTGTGCTAAGTGCTTCATAGTGCAAACAATGACAAAGATTTTTACAAAATTAACTTAAAGTGGACAGAGGCTATACATCTTGACAAACAATAAAGGGCATGAAACAAAACTTGTGAATTGTGCACTGCTTACATGCAGTTTCGCACTTCACAGACCAACAAGCACATCTCTGTAAGTGTAACCTAACACACACAACCTGATGTCATCATTCACTGTTGCCATCTATTGAAAACGAACACTGTGGAAGTGCCTACATGAAGTGAACATCTCTACACAGTTTCAATTTTTGGATTCAACAATTCTAATGAGCTTTGACCTCATCTGCATCTTCGCCCTGCTGACAGCCCTGAATCTACACTGCTGGTAACCATGTAGGCAGGGAAACTGTAGGGGAGCCCAATGGTATACACACTAGGGAGGGTATTACTTCACTATATATCTGCACAGAGGAATACAAGTTTTGATAACATTTGACTGTATTCCGTCAGACACATACTGCATATGCTTGCATGACAGCATGAATAGTATGTTTCAAGTTGTTTACACTTTCAGCTGTATACATTAGTTACAAATATATTATTCATTTGGGGGTGGGGGAGCAAAGCTGCATGTATGTCATGGAACTTAAAAAGGATTTATTGCTATAGTTCATCCAATTTTCTAGCATCCACCATGTTTAATAATGTAATAATGTGTGTGGGGTTACATGTTATCGTCAGGTCTGAACAAATCAAGAGACTTTTTCTTGCCCTTGTTTACATATAGACTTCTTTCTATGGCTGCATTCAGAAAACATTTGACTACATGGGCAATGTGAGCATGGAATCTACACGGTTACTTTACAGGTTGTTAAATCGCTCCACGGTGTTGGTTTGCTTCATTAGCATACAATTCAGCTATGTATGCTGTAATTTGTATGTCACTGAAATTGTCATGTTTGCATGTGTGCGTGATGCACACATGGTCGGAAATGACCGTATAGGCTTTACTGAATCTGCTGCACAGTCTATAGCAGTGTAAGTCATTACATATAAACTATTAAGCTGTTTCCTATTAAATTCAACACATACAAATAAAACTTTGCTCATTGTTTTAGTTTAAATTTAATATGACTAAATCACTCTAACCCCAGGATTCAGCAAGTAGCCATGCAGGAATAAGTTATTCCTGCATGGCAGGGACAGTTACCGCACAAAACGGCAGTGTGACTTCCATATTCATGAAGGCACGCTGCCTTTGCTGTTAAACAGACGTGGAGCTGAGTACGAGTGCAGGGGGGAGGGTGCCTGAGAGCAGAGCTCTCAGACACCCTCAGCTGTGTACAAGTGCAGGGGGGAGGGTGTCTGAGAGCAGAGCTCTCACAATACACACACCCCTGCACTCCAGAATTGCCTTTCAGCTATTAAAAATGAGTGAGAATGCTCGTAACACCCCCAACTCATCAGGCATACAAAACTGGTCAAAGGCAAAAGGGACAATTGTCCCTACCAAGCATACCTCTCAACTGTACAGATTTTTGCAGAATGCCCAGATGTTTGCCTCATATTTATGGTGTTCCCCCTAAAATGTGTACCTGTCTGGCAAATAGCTGAGTATTGAAGTCATTAAATAATGACAAAACATTTGAGTTTAAGACTCCACACATCCATCAGAAAATCCATACTAATGTAAAACCTATTATTCTATCAACGTTTTAAGTTTGTAAGAGCAATATTTAAAATCTGCCCCTCTTTGTCCCCCCATCATTGTAGGCTTTGTCCAGATATTTTGCTCTAAGAGTTTAAGAGGTATGCTACCAATGCAAAAGTTATTAGGATAACATAGGCAGCATTAGCACATAGCGCACACCTCCCAACCCATCAGAGTAGGTAATGTGGACAAAGCTAAAAGGGACAATTGTCCCATAAAGCAGAAAGCTGATAAAATAACAGGTTTAGCATTAGCAGGGATATTCTGAAGGGTATAGATAAAATAACACAACAAAACTTTTTTTTATAAATGCGATAAAGTTTAAGCATAGCTGCGTGGGTGTGCCCATTGCTTAGCTATGCTTAGTCCAGCTTAAACAGCACAAGAAGTTAAATAGCACAAGACATCCCCCATAAGCAGTATTGCAGTAGTGTAGTGGTTAGAGTGTATGCTTTGCGAGCAACCATTCCTAATTTGATCCCCACTGTAACCAATTCACATTTTATATGTGAAAGCACTACATAAACAATTTTTTTTAGTATTACCTACTAAATAACATATATTTGTTAACTGGAGTACTGCATTAGTTCCAGATGTGAGGTGTCAGTTTAATAAAGTTGTGAAATCCCCATATAAACACAAGTGCCCCATACAGTATAGTCATACATGAATAACTGTAATGAAAGCACATTGGGGGATGTCAGGGACAGTAAACAAATGTATAATATGTAATGAATGATAAATCAATGTCATACAGCAAATAGTCTATAAAATAGAAAATAAGCAATGCTAAGCATTGCACAGCTCTACTTACCTGGTGTAAGCATTGTGTAAATATGACTGCTAAGCAATGAGTAGCCTAGCTAAGTTGATTTGCCCATTGGTAAGCAGTGCTGAACCTGTCCCTTTAAGCAATGCCAACCTTAGCTAAGCAGGTTTGCCCATAGCTTAGCTTAGCTTAGAATATTCAAAACCATCCAATCATGGCAAAGTGCAGGAATGGCTGTATTCAAAGCCCACAGGAGGGAATACAGCTCATAACTGGTTGCAGCTTCCCAATATAGGCAGGATAGCTGGAGTTGGAGCTGGATTGTGCTTCTGGGTTCAGCACTTGGGCATACAGGAGTCCAAGGTCATGGTAGGACTCCTGGTATAAAACCATGATGAGAGACTGCTGCAGGGCCAGTACCGTGGCTCCCAATATAAAGCGAAAGCCTGGGACCATCTTGCCCATGACTCACCAGTGCCACTGGTATCCTTCGGACTGGTGAGCAGGTCAGGCACCACTATGCCAACTTGAAGCAAAAAAAAGAGGGAGGTCTTGGATGAGTGGGTCCAAGAAGCAAGGTAGAGGGGTGATGTCTCAGCAGTGTGGAAGTAGTCATACCATTACTGTTTACTAAAGTCCAGCATGTGTATGTGATGGATAGGTATGGCTAAATATGTCTCCATTTCCTTTACAGCTGCAGCTGTGTGGACTATGAATCAGGAAGCCCATACAAGTAGGCTGAAAAGGCTGCATTGTGAGGTTGGTGAGTAACACTCCTGCTTGTAATAGTCATACCAAATAAATATAAAGTAGTAGAAAGTCATCTGGCAGTATAAAAGCTGTTGTGTGGGTTGTATTGAATAAACCAGACAATATGACAGTAATAGTCCCATATAGGTCATATTTAAATAAAACTGTAACTGCCTCACAATAAAGCTCTAAATCCTGGAGTGGTTGTGTTTACTCTAGTATTGTATGGCATTTACTGTTGCATTCTCTGAATAGTAATGTTGTATTAACCAGTGTTACCCACACTGTGCTACATAAATAAAAAAGGTCTAGGGATGTCTGTATAAGACTGTTGTAAGTACAAGATCAGATTGTACAACCAAAAGAGACTTAGAAAACACTGAAAAGATAGACAGCAATATCCAAACAGGGCACTCTATTGTGACTTAAATTGTTGTATTTTTAGCAGACAGCCATGGTTCGAATCCTGGGACTGGTAGTAAGATGTATGCATACACACGGACAACGTTGTCACGTCTATTAAAGACTTTGTGCAGAAAACTTCGTGCTTGGCCATCTTTGCTGTGGTTTGTACTACTTCTTGGAAGGTGTATGCATAATCATACCTCTCAACTGTACAGATTTTTTCAGAATGTCCAGATAATTGGCTTATATTTTCTGCCTATTTCTCTGTACCCCTGGCAAATCAGTGAGATGATCTCAGAATTGTAGTCACAAAATAATGGCATACATTTGATTTTTAGACCTCAAAACCTTCAGAAATGTATTTTAAAACAAATCCTGTCACTCATGCAACTCTCCAAGTTTATGACAGCAATATTCAAAACATGTCCCTATTTGTACCCCCACATTGTCAAACTTTGTCCAGAGTGTGTGCATTAAGAGATTGAGAGGTATGTGCACAATATTAACTGGAATCTGGGAACATGTGTAGAAACAGTCAGGTAGTATTAACAAGCATCCCTTCCACATGTCTGTTAGTTATGAAAACTGTGCCTGACAATAAAAAATTAAATTCTAGTCTGGTAGTGTTTACTCTGGTATTGATGGCCTGACATGTAGCATTCAATAACATTTGATATCAGAATAGTACTGTTCTGTCAACCACTGTTTCCCACACTGTGCTACATAGAAATATGTGTAGGAATGTCTGTGTAAGACTGTTGTAATTACAAGGTCAGATTGTACAACCAAGAGACTTACCTAGAAAACACTGAAGAAATAGACAGCAATATCCAAATAGCACACTCTATGGTGACTTAAATTGCTGTATTTTTAGCAGACACGGCCATGGTTCGAATCCTGGGAGAGGTAGTAAGCTGTTTGCATAATCATACCCCCCAACTGTGCAGATTATTCAGAATGTCCAGATAAGTGGCTCATATTTTCTGCTTGTTCCTCTGTCCCCCTGGCAAATCAGTGAGATGATCTCAGAATTGTAGTCATGAAATAATGACATACATTTGATTTTCAGACCTCAAAACCTTCAGAAATGTATATTAAAACAAATCCTGTCACTCATGCAACTCTCCAAGTTTATGACAACAATATTCAAAACATATCACTATTTGTACCCCATATTGTCAAGCGTTGTCCAGAGTGTGTGCATTAAGAGATTGAGAGGTATGTGCATAATATTAACTGGAATCTGGGAATATGTGTAGAAACAGTCAGGTAGAGATAACAAACATTCCCTCCACAGGTCTACCAGGTAAGAGATGCAAGGATTTAGCTATAAGACAGTTGAAGTATACACTGTGTACAAACATACAACTGCCCAAGCCAAGGCCATAAGGTATTGTAATAATACCTGCAACTTAATGATTAGAGCAATGATCATTAAAGTTGTGAGTACTACAAGGATATATAAGTTGTTAATTGACATAACTCCCCCCCAACCATATCTGCAACAATAATCTAAATACACAAATCAATGGGTATGTTTACACCAAACCCCCAACCATATCTGCAACAATAATCTAAATACACAAATCAATGGGTATGTTTACACCAAACCTACTGTTGGGACATATGTCCTATTGTTCAATAAATAGTGAAATATGTTTCTATTAATGTTCCATGTTGCAATACTATCATTGATGGCCTGTTGCTATCAATGTAACCTGCATGACATTGTAATGGCCACTGTGTTTCCATACATGCATGTGTTCTGTTTGCTATGCAACTGTTCCAAATCTGGTGTTTTGGGTTAATGGGAATATCTATGCATGTTGTTATAACTAATCCTGGATTGTATATGTAGGTCCCTCTGATATACCTCTGGGGCAGCAGCCTGTAGTTGGTGAGTATGGAGTTTTTTGGTTCAGGTTTGCCAATACACTGGCCATGTTATGGCCATGGTATTTACCATGCACACATTTAACACACCTGCCCATAATGCATGCTGTACATATTCACTTATTGTTACTGTTAACTGCACTGGATCACAGTGGTCACCATGGTGGCATATCTGAAGGATATGTAAGAGTCCTGCAGTATAACTAACAACCTGTCAGTGCAAGGTGTGTGGACAGAGATGAACATAATGGTGGGACAAATGGCCTACAGTAGGGACATGTCTGAAACATTACCCTTATACAGTGGCTACAACAGTGTATATACCACTATTACAATGGCAGCTGTTACACAGATCTACACAACGGCATATCACAATACCACATTCCACAACTTTTACAACCTGTAATGTAATCCTAATATGAGCAATGAATGTGTAATATGGAATCCTATGTTAGGACAGCAAATATGGAGAATACATACATTAAGAAACACTGGAAGCATATGTGTGCTTTCGAGGTACTGACACCATTCACTCTTCTTGAGTACACACCTTCCATCAAGTACAGGTCCTCAATGTCACACCAAGTAATGCTCTGCTGTCCAAGAAGTATGTCCATGACATTTGCCCACTCACCTGCAACAGAGGCAGCCGTGGCTTGCACACATCCTACAAGCTATGGAATGGATCACATATCCAAAAGGTAGCAACTCAGGAGTGGGATCCATAGCCTTACCTCAGCATTGCATATACCATGGCAAACAGTGAAGACAGTCATGTTTGTGACTGTGTAGTATGGGACAACATTAATGTTGAAAATAAACAGATGCCCATCCAAGACAGATGACAACACATGTTGTAAACTGGTCACCGAGGCTGCCCAGAAACATGCAGCAACACTGACGGATTTGCAAGAATGTCTAGCAAGTACTGCCTGTGCAGTACCTGTGTAGACAATTGCCTGGACTCTGCATAAGTGTGGTCTATGGGTTAGGGTAATCAGATGGAAAAGTTGTTCCACAGGAAACATCATCCAGGGCTCTCTACAGGTAGCATATGCATAACATCAAGTCTCCCAAAGGCATATGTTGCAATGTGTAATGGTGTACCGAGACCAAGGCTGAAACCTACAGACAGTATTAGTAAAGATACATGTGCTGCACAGGCAACACCTCACTCCACCTCAGGCCCACCATCCCCATCTGTAATTTGCAGGTGCCAGTGTAAACCTTTAGGTTTGCTGTTCATTAGCAGGAACTAAGCCGGCAGACATGGTGTTCTGAATTTGGGACACTGCAAAATGGCACTTATGTGTGGCCCATAGCTGTCAAGCATCTGCAAAATGGCTGAGGATGGGGAGGGGTGTCATCTTGAAACACAACAATGAACTGAAGCATACATCCAAAGTTCACTAAGAATGGCTGTATCTGAACACAGTCAAGGTCATGAATTGTGTCAGACATAACCCTTACTCCACAGTAATAGCAAAGTCAATGTGTGATCTCTGAGGGCTGTGCACATGAGCTGACCTTGCAATCTGGAAGAGTTGGGGGACATTTGAAGGGTGGAGTGACCAAATTATGGCTAGTGAAGATGGGCTATGCCAGAATACCCCTTCCAGGAATAGTGACTTGTATAGTTCACTTAACAAGTGCTGCAACAAACCATTGTGTTAAGGGTGTGTGCACTTATGCAACAAACATATTGTATGCATCTCAATCAGCATCTGCACAACTAACACATTTGTTTGATACTGTATTTTATTGCACAGATTGTATGTCACATATCAGGTGTGTGTAATTTTAACATATGCAGTATTGCAGCCCCATGGCATATCAGGGAGTAGGGTGGCATGTCAATAAGGGTTTGTACACTCCTCATAGCCACATTAAGCTTTGAAGGCTGTCATTGTAATTGGATTTTATTGCTCATAGATGCACTGCTGATGATGAGATCTGCAAATCAGAGACAGGCATTCACTATTGACATCTGTCCTCATATCATCCCAGGTATATGTCAAACAAACTCAAGCAACAGAGCAAACATAACTGCCACACATATACACATTCAGCAATGGTGTGTACACTCTGAGGTATGGTGCACATTACATGCCAGCGTGCTGAACAGGTGCACAGCAATACTATGTACATGGATGCAGTGTGTTCCAAGGTAAGGAGCATCACCTACTAACACAACTCATGCATCTCAGAGATGTATAATGTTGGCAACAGGGATTGAGTATAGCTGCAGTGCATGCTGTTGAGTGCCATATGTCATGCATGTTGACAGCTGGGTAATGAGAGGTCTGTGTAATATCTTTGTGCCACCTCACCTCTAAGTGTGTGTGTGTGTGTGTGTGTGTGTGTGTGTGTGTGTGTGTGTGTGTGTGTGTGTGTGTGTGTGTGTGTGTGTGTGTGTGTATAGAGGTAAGCAATGATGTACAGGTCTTAAATTACATTTTTTGTTTTCCCTTCACAGGTGTTGAGGTGGGTCAGGGTTCCTCCTGCAGGCAAACTGATGTTAGTGTCCATACAGACTCTGACAATGATGATAGGTATAGTGAGACACAGGCAGAGTTTTCAGGGGCTGCAGCTGTGCCATCAGTTGATATCCCTCTGTTATCCACCCCATCCCCGCACACAATCACATTGCCTATACATACCCCATCACCAGTGGCCATAGATGAGGGCCAGTTGGAGGGTGGTGGCATGGGACAGGACAGTGTGGTGACTATGGCAAGTGTGGCTGTACACAGCAGTCATAGCCAGATGACCAGTGAGGTACCATGCAGGCAGATGTACAGGGGTGCTAGCAGGTGGGCTGCTGGCCATCATGCCCTGGCAGAAGTGTCACAGCAGGTGTCAACAGATGCATGTTTTGGGCCATCATGGACGCACAGACACATATGGAATGTTATACCAGACAGAGTGTGAGGCTCCAGAGGGCTACTCATTCTGCTGTTATTGACAACATCCATGATCTTGCAGATGCCCATATTATTTTGCTGAGGTCCTAGATAGATGGTTGGGTGAGATGGTGGGAATCCTCACCATGCAATGTCTGTGTTAGAGCATATAGTGGGAGTAGGGTGGCAGCCACGTGGACGTAGGTCAGCAACACCAACAGGTGGAGGTCTACATGAATGTGCAACATGCCACAGCTGCTCCCGTAGTGGCAGTACCAACACCAGCACTGCAGGGGGGGGTGATATCCACACCACAACACAGCAGGTCATGTGCACATGGTCCTGGCCGGTCCCAATAGGAACCCGGATCCAGCGGACATTTGTCATCATCAGGGGAGAGTACCATATCTGGGGTTGTACCTGGTAGTGCCCATGGAACCCATGGCAGGCACAGTTCTCGTGTCCTTGAACGGAGATGGTGAACTGCACACCCTGCCATGTATAGTCTGCAGCTGTCCAACAAACCCCTGTATAGGGCAGCCATATGGCAGAACTATGTGTATACACACACACACACACACACACACACACACACACACACACACACATCACCAACACAGCTAGGGCACCTCCATACATACACACACCACATCTGCACCACCCAATTAATAACGAAACCCCCTAACACATACACATGATGTCAACCAAATGTATCAGCCTAGGTATCTGGCAAACCCACAACACACCCTGTGTATATGATGATACCTGTGCCACATCCCTATCATCCATACCATTGATGCAGGGACAGGCTTATATGGTTCTGATGCACAGGATGAATGTATTAAGGTGAAGCAATGTAATACTGTGTAACATATTTTCAGCAGGAAAGTTTAATGCTTACATGTCAGGATGTGTCGAGATGGAGATATGCTCTAGAGAGAAGAGGAATGAAGGTCAGCAAGACTAAGACAGAATATATGTGTTTGAATGAGAGGGAGGATAGAGGAATGGTGAAGATGTAAGGAGTAGAGGTGGCAAAGGTGGATGAGTTTAAATACTTGGGATCAATAGTTCAGAGTAATGGAGAGTGTGGAAGAGAAGTGAAGAAGAGAGTACAGGCAGGATGGATTGGGTGGAGAAGAGTGTCAGGTGTGATTTGTGACAGATGAGTAACAGTAAGAGTGAAAGGGAAGGTCTACAAGAGGGTAGTGAGACCAGCTATGTTATATGGGTTGGAGACAGTGACACTGATAAAAAGGCAGGAGTTAGAGCTGGATGTGGCAGAGTTAAAGATGTTATGATTTGCACTGGGTGTGATGAGGGTGGACAGGATTAGGAATAAGAATATTAGAGGATCAGCCAAGGTTGAAAGGTTTGGAGACAAAGCCAGAGAGGCAAGATTACGTTGGTTTGGACATGTGCAGAGGAGGGATGCTGAGTATGTTGGGAAAAATATGCTAAGGATGAATTACCAGGTAAAAGGAAAAGAGGAAGGCCTAAAATAAGATTTATGGATGTGGTGAGAGAGGACATGCAGGTGGTTGGTATGACAGAGTAAATGCAGGGGACAGGAAGAAATGGAAACAGATGATCCGCTGTGGTGACCCCTAATGGGTGTGTGGGAAGTCACTTTTGATACTGACATGTATGTTATCAGTTACTGACTGCATTTCTAAAGATAGGAAATGTGTGAGTAACACAAGCCATGCAAGACTCCAAGCTCTGGCCAGTCTGCAGATAGGTCTACAGGTGAGAGTTTCCTCAACTCCATTACACTGTCATGCCAGACTATAAATCATGTAGAACAGCCATATCCACAAAAACCCTGTTAAACCAATATTACTTCAAACATAGAACAGCAGTACTTACATTCTTTGCCCATGTCTGGAACATCCCCCTTCTGTTTGTTGGCCTGTCTCCACAGTGTATGTTGTAAGAGGTTTTTCCAACTACCTTCTGTGATTCTGTTTGTCAAACACCCACATGAAGTCCTGCTCACAGTGAAGGAAAAGGGCCAACACCCACATGAAGTGCTTAGTTATAGGAGTGTGTTTTCATGCAATTGGCTACAGGAATGATACCACAGCTTTTCCACATGTAATTAGTAAGTGGGTGACTGCAATTCATGCACAGGCCATTAGCTGATCACGAGCATTCCTTACAAAACTCAAGTTGCTGCCTATGCAAAATAGATGTACTTTCCCATATCCACCATAGAGGGAGTGAGAGAGAGAGACAAAGTAAGAAAGGAAGGGAGTGGGAGATTAAGAGCCAAGCATGTTTGTGTATGATCCATGGGTGGAGAGTGGTATCTGGGCATTATGATGGCTGCCTATATTGTGTACTAATCCATACAGTCACATAGTAATTGCACATGGCTGTACACATTTATGGCTGCAGATTGGCTACAACAGCCTCTACAGTGTTTGGAAAATGTTGGCCTTGTAATATGGGCAATGGGACTTATAGGTCCTCAATATAATGATGCAGCAAAACCCACACTGCAATGGATCCTGTCATTACACAATCACCCCAACAGGATACTGATGACACACACACACACACACATACACTTATCAGTACTGAGTTTCAAACCCCTACCTGACTATGTACTGCTATTACAGTGTTATGCCGTTATTGCATACCCCACTGAGCTTATATGTTGGAAAGCTGTCCAAAGGTATCTTTGAAGGTGAGTGACATCAACAGTGCTAAAGGTGGGATAAGGGAAGTGCAGTATATGTGAATGTCCACAAAAGCAGGCGTCATTGAAAACACTCTCTCTCTCTCTCTCTCTCTCTCTCTTTCAGGGAAGGGAAACACACACATTATCAAAGTTGGTAGGATCAGGATTAGAACTCCTACCCAAGTAGTTTACTACACTACAGTATTATGCAGTGATCACAAGTGCCACAGAGTTTATATGGCTGATTGTCAAAGGAAAAATATACTTTAAAAATGATCAATACATGGTAGGTTCAGGTTAAGGCACTTTAATCTTGCAGCAAGGGGACAAAAACGTTCTAATACAGAGTTTGTCTAACTAGAATCAGGAAATGTAAGCATTTTTATACATTTTCTAATAAGACATTGCCTACCAAGCTGACGTAGTGAATCACAAGTTTTGTCATCATCATTTCGTAGTGATTGTTTTTACAATATTCTGCTAGTACTATCAATTTTTGTGAGAAACTTCCTAAGAAAAACAACATGGCCTTGGCTACCACCAGTTAGATATATGCAAAGTTACCATTCAAGGTACTATGGCTAATTTGAGCACAAAGCAAGTGTATAGATTGCAGTTCATTTTTCTAACAGTCCTTTGTCTATGTTATCTCTAACTTCTGCAGCTGTGCATGTTCTCATACTTCGAACAGAGCTTATTGTTTAAAATCATTACATTACAGAATATAGCATTGTTCATTAATTTCTTCCTGACCTAGCAGATAATCACCTGCTTCTCAAGTACATTTCCAAAAGGCATAAACATGAATATTGCTGTGCTAGCAATTACTAGGTCAGAGGGCATCTTGCAAGTTTCAGAAACCACACTGCAGTTTCAAAAAGCATCTTTTCAGTCTCATATGAAACTCAACTGTATATAAAACAGTGCATATAAAATAGAATGAAACACGTTAACTTATTTAGTTTCTAATTAGCATTAAGCATACACATTAATACATATTTTCTGACATTTCCCCCTGTTAATACTTTTTAATTCTATTTTCAAAAGAATAAATGGTTTGCTTCTTCTCCTAACCTCTTCAATTCAGGATTTGCAGTTAAGAGAGTCATTCAGTTTAAACTTATTAAAGTGTTTCACATTCTAACAATTCTTCAATTTCAGTACTTTGATACAAAGTCTCAG
Organism: Protopterus annectens; assembly: GCF_019279795.1. Classification (NCBI taxonomy): domain Eukaryota; kingdom Metazoa; phylum Chordata; order Ceratodontiformes; family Protopteridae; genus Protopterus; species Protopterus annectens. The sequence goes on from NC_056743.1 coordinate 1,679,192,068, forward strand.
AAACTGATATATCTATAAATTCTTTGATTAACTTTTTCATGCAGGGAATACCACAACAAATACATGCTCCTAATAGGAGTAATCCCACACAAATGGCAATCAGGATGTTCATTAGGATGGAACCCCACCCCCAAACAAATTCTGGAAAAAGTCCATCAGAGGGTTTGGGCCTGGTTTGGTCATGGCCGACACCTGCTGTATCACCTCAAGGTGGTCATTTATCTCATGTTGATGATCAGGTATATACGCACAACACTCTTCTTTGATTAAAGCGCACGTACCATCTCTCGCCGCTAGGGTGAAGTCAAGAGCCATACGGTTCTGGAGCACTACAATTCTCATAGCATTAAGTTTATCAGTTATCAATTCAAGAGCAGAAAAAGTTGCATTACTCATTACTTCGAGAAGTTTAGACAGTTTTCGCAGCTCCCAAATTGATTTCACTGCGCCATATGCAGGTAATATGCCTGTCCGTGATATGACAGCATCACTCAAGTCCATGTGCGTCAGCTTGGTACCCACAGTATGATGGTCATTCCAGCCTGCCTCGATCCTTCCCACTGGATTTTCAGGCTTCCTGACAGCTTTCTTGGCTACATTTCGGGTATTTCGAATATTTCCCTGAGGCAAAACTGCAGTGTGTCATATGGCCGGAACCAGGTACCCCAAAAAACAACTGCCGGACCAATTCTCAGGTAACCATTTATATGCTTTCTTACCACACACAAAATAACAATCCTCTACCTTAGTAGTTACTTTGCTACGAAATGACTGCCCTGCATGAAACATTTTCCTATCTATTACAGACAGTTGCTTAAAAATTACAGGATTACGTTGCACTTCACCAATAGTCTTATGCATAGACTCAAGAAATGAGTCATAATTTGAATTACAAACTGTATCCATTCTGTTTGCTTTAGTATAACATTTGTAATGTACAGTCACATTGCACCTGCTCCAATCCACTTGAATTGTGTCATTCTTATAAAAACATACACTTCCCTTTTGTGTCACAGGCAAATACAGTGCTACCTTATCATGTGCTTTGATGGCTACGGTGTCATAAACCAAATTTTCCCAGGTCTCAATGACCCCTAGGGGGACTGCAGTCATTAATAACCCCCCGTATGCTGTTGGTATGGCTGTGCAAATCCAGCAATTCGACACATTAAAAGTCTCAGCATACACACATGTAATTGCCTGATAAGTATTAAAGTTCGGGTGCCAGTCTATGGTCGGCTCATCACGTTTGATCAGTTCAACTTTTGTGGCTGGGAAAAGGAAAGGCCACAATAAAAAGATCAATGTTATCAGTATAGCTATCACAATAATCATGCAAGTTTTCTGAGGTTGTTCTGTGTCTCTGTTTGCTCTATACCTGGTCATTTTGTTCTCTTGTACAACAGTAACAAGATTTTTGTCCAGTTCAAAGTTCTTAACCAGTTTACAGTGTGTCAAGTGAATCCAGGACACTCGCTCCGCGATCTTGACTGCAGTGGGTGTCGACAGTAGTACCTGGTATGGCCCTTCACACTTCGGAGAACTCCAGTTCTTTCTCTTCACCACCTTCACCCAGACCCATGCGCCTGGGGCTACTGCTGCTTCCAATGGTCTGGTTTGCTTTTTATCTGAAACAGAATTTAACTGCAAAAGTTTGTTATTCAAAAATCGCCTCGTATACCCTGCAAGTGAACTGTCAGCCTCCTGCTCTGCAGGCATGAGAGGTTTCCATTGAGGTGTATAATATGCCCTCCCAAACAAAACTTCAAAAGGAGTTAAGCCTTTTGCATTTGTAACAGTTCTCATGCTCAACAGTGCCAGAGGTAAACAGTGCACCCAGTTCTTTTGTGTCTCACTAATCAATTTTCTAAGCTTGTTTTTCAAAACCCCATTATGCCTTTCTACTAATCCTGCAGATTGGGGGTGGTATGCGCAATGGTTTTTCAGAGAAATCCCGAAATAACGGCTAAGTTGTTGTATAGTTTGATTTACAAAGTGTGTGCCATTGTCACTATAAATCTTTTCCGGTATGCCAAATCTAGGAATAATTTCTTTAACAAGGACTTTTGCAACAGTAGCTGCATCTGGATTTTTAGTTGGAAAAGCTTCCACCCATTTGGAAAACATATCTATAATGACAAGGCAGTACTTCTTATTTTCGCATTTGTTCAGCTCTAAAATCCATACAAATAGTATGGAATGGATATGGTGGTGTAGGGAAACTCTCTTGCTTAGGCTTCAACGTCCCTTGTGCATGATGCTTGTTACAAACATGGCATGCTGCACAAACATTTTTTGTGTAGTTTGTAAATCCATACGTCGTAAATACTCGATTCACTAACTGTACCATCCCCCCTGTTGAGACATGGCACTGCCCATGGCTCAACAAAGCTGCATATCTAAACAAGTTAGATGGTAAAATTGGTTTCTTCTCTTTGAAGATGTACAGTCCCTTCTCAAGGATTGCTCCTCGTTTTATCCGCTTTTGTTTTTCTACATTTATAGTAAGTGTTTGCATCGTTTTTAACATTTCTAAGTCTAAAATCTCAGATGATTGTAATTCCTCACTCAAAAGAAAAACTTCTGAAGCTGAAGCTGCTTGTTTTCAGCTGCATCAGCCCTTGCATTACCTTTTGAAATCCTATCCTGTTGTTTGGTATGAGCTACACATTTGCAAATAGCTACTTTCTGAGGTAACTGAATAGAGTCTAACAAGTCTAAAATAAATTGTGCGTGGTTAATTGGTTTACCAGTAGATGTTAACATTCCTCTATTTTTCCACTGCTGTGCAAAAACATGTACAGCAGAAAAAGCATACTGGCTGTCAGTAAACATGTTCACTCCTTTACCTTTTGCTAAGGTACATGCCCTTGTCAAAGCAATCAATTCTGCTGCTTGTGCAGATAAGCTGTGTGGTAAAGACACTGCTTCTAAAATCTCGGTATCAGAAACTACTGCATACCCCACTAGATTCTGTCCTGTAGGACCCCTCCTGCATGAGCCGTCCACATAGTATGTCACCTCGGCATCATCCAAGGGAACATCTGTGAGATCTTTTCTAGGTAGTGTCTTTTGCTCAATCTCCTGCAGGCAGCAGTGTGATTTGCCATCTGCAGGGGTCGGGAGCAAGGTTGACGGATTCAAAGTTGTGCATCGTTCAATTGTCATATGAGGTTGGCTCAACAGTATAGTCATACAAGAAAGATGTCTAGCAGGAGAAAGATATGCTACTTTTTCTTGCAGTAAAATAATCGCGACTGCATGAGGCACTCTCAATGTGAGAGGGTGGAACAATACTACTGAGGCTGAAGCCTGCACTGCCATTGCAGCTGTGACTACTGCTTGTACACAGTGGGGCAAGGATCGCACCACTGAGTCTAGCTGTGATGAATAATAAGCTATGGGGCGTTGTTTGTCCCCATGCTGTTGTGTTAACACTGATGTCATATAACCTTGCTTACAGTTTACAGTTTGGAAAAATCGTTTATGATAGTTTGGTAATCCTAAAACTAAGGAAGAAGCTATCAGTTGCTTCAGTTTGCAGAAAGCTGATTCTGCTTCTGGTGTCCACTGTAATAAATCTTGTGCTGCCATCGGCTTTTTGAATATCAGGTTAGTCAGTGGAGCAGATTCCAAGGCATAGTTTGGAATCCAACTCCGACAAAAGTTGGTAGTACCCAGGAAGGACATCATTTCCTTCTTGGTAGTTGGTTTAGGTGCTTGTAATATTGCTGTTTTTCTGTCTTCATCTAATATTCTGCCTTCTTTGGATATTACATATCCCAGGTATTTGACCTGTTTTTTCCAAAGTTGCAGTTTGTTTTTGTTTACCTTGTGTCCTTGAGTGGCTAAAACTTGTAATAATGCTATGGTATTCCCTCTGCATTCTTGCTGAGTGGGGGCTGCCAGCAGAATGTCATCTACATAAAGTAAAATCTGACTGCCTTTCGGTGGGATAAATCCTGCCAGGTTACTTGCCATTTCTTGTGTGAAAATTTTTGGACTTTCACAATATCCCTGTGGTAGTCTCGTATATGTGTACCGTTTCCCCTGAAATGTAAATGCAAACCAATTGGCTGTCAGGGTGTATTGGTATTGAGAAAAATGCATTGCTAATATCTACCACAGAAAAATACTTTTGTTGAGGTTTCAAATCATTCAATAAAGTGTGTGGATCTGGCACCGTAGGTGCCCTGGGTATAACTGCATCATTTACAGCTTGTAAATCTTAGACCATACGTCATTCTCCGTTTGCTTTCCTAACAGGAAATAAGGGTGTATTACATGGTGAATCAGGAGATTCTATTAAGACTCCTTCCTTAAAGTAAGGCTGCTATTATAGGTTTGATTCCTGTTTCTGCATCCTTTCTTAAGGGATACTGTCTCTTCTGAGGTCTAAATGCTGATTTTGGCATGGTAATAACTGGTCCTGCTGTATGAATAAGTCCTACATCTGATTTCCCTGTTGACCGGAGAGTCACTGGTATGTCTCGTAAGGCTTTTTCCTCTTCCTCTAGTAGGAGTGCTACTCAGCTACCCTCACTTGCCTGTGAGTGTACAGCTGGGTGTGTCTGCGTTATCCAATTTAATTTCTGCTTTTGTACTACCTGTTCAGAAAGTTCTAACTGTCTGCTTTTCCCACCTTGTGACTTTTTCTCCTAGGTCTGCCCACTTCAAATTTCTATCTTTAGTTAAACTTACATGTGGTAATCGATTAGATTTGTAAAGTGCTAGGAATTCCTAGGGCAATGAACAGCTTACTACACTGTTTCCTTCTGTGTCCCAGTACAAAGTTCGTAATACTAATCTGTTAGCATGGTTTCTAAACAGTTCTTGCTCATATTTTCTATCAAGTCCTGGTCTGTTACAGTAATATAGAGTGCAATGCAACAAATGCTGTTCATCACTATCAGGGGAGGGGGATTTACTGATGGCTACATTCATCAGTTCTTCGGTTACTGCCCCTGGACCAGTCATAACTAAGTCCTGGCTGTACCAATAAAATGTTTCACCCTCCGGTCGCACTACAAAAGTATCCATTTGTCGCTGTGCTTCCATACCCTGCATAGTTGGAACTACGGCTATGCCAAATATCTGCATTAGGTCTTTGCCCAAGAGATTCACTGGGCATTTTGCATAAACAACAATTTTGCTTTTCTGGGTCATCCCTGAAACTGGGTCAGTTATCGCTATGTTGTGGGAAAGTGGCTCCCGATACAGCTGTCCATTAGCTGCTTTCACTAATATGTAATCAAGTGATTCTGAATTTTCTGGTAGTTTGGAAGGATGTATCAGGGTCCATGAAGCCCCTGAGTCACACAGGAATTTAACTTCCCTCCCCTCTACCAGAAGTGTAACTTCCGGTTTTGTGTCTGCTAAGTAGAGCTCTAAGCTGAATAATGATAAGTTCAAAATTTCATTTTCTTCATTATCTGTGAATTCATTTACATCCTCTATTTCTTCTGTCACATCCTCTACCCCTTCTATCACATTTGCATTTGTCTTTTCTTGTTTATTCCTATCCAGTGATTCTTGACTATCATATAGTCATTCCTCACCCTCCTTGTCTTCTGTGGTTACCTTTTTTTTTTGCCTGCAATCCCTTGCTAGATGTCCTTTTTTCCCACATTTAAAACATTCACCCCTTTTCTTTCTCTCTTCAAAGTCCTCTGATCATTTATCAGATTGTTTATTTCCCTGGGTATTTTTCTTACCCTTCTTTCCAGTTTGTACTACAAAGACTTCTGATCCATCTTCTACTGCAAATAATTGAGTTTTCTTTTTCTTTTTGCTATTAAAATGCCTTTTGGCATGTCTTGCATATTCAAGTAGTGACTGTTATCTACTTGTATGATGATCTACCATGTGTTTTGTAATAAAGCTGCTAATGGGTGCAATACTGCCTTTTAAAAATGCATTCTTTAACTGTTGCTAATATGGGGAATCATGTGTTTGGTCTTCATGTACCTGCATTTCACAATGGTTATTAAAACATTCTAATAATCTGGCATAATATCTATCAATAGTTTTACCTTCTTGTTGTATGCACTGATTAATACAAGTCCAATCAGCCCTAGGCTTCCATTTCTCAGAGATTCGGTCTGTCAGACCTTTCACTCTGTGGTCCAGTTCTGCGTTACTATGTGGGAGTGGTCTAAGCTCTGCGTCACGGGGATTCCAGTTGCCACTGATCATGTGCCAATCTGGACCTATGATTTGTCTAACTACTTTCTCTACTTCCTCTCCATTCAAATGGTAACTTAACCTCATGCCTTGTAAGTCTTCTAAGAATTTTCTAAAATTAACTTTTGGATGGGGAATTCCCTCTGTGGCTTTCCGGATGTCTTCAGGTGTCCACGGTCTATATACTAGAAGAGTTGGATCCTGTCCTGCCTGTGGATTTGGTACTTTTATGAGTGGACATATCTCTTCTTCACTCATAGCTTGTGAATTTTTATTCATTTCATATAATTCAATATCCCCTCTTAAGTTGCGTGTTCAAGACCTGGTCTCGATAGGATCTCTGACAAACGGTTTTGGTTTTGCAGGGACAGCTGGGTATAGCGGAGGTGGATCAGCTTGTCCACTCGCTTCATATTCTGGTAAGGGTAGCGGAGGGGGTGGAGGAGGGGCTGTCGCTATTACCAAGTTATTGTCTTCTTTATCTAAGAACATTGCTTTTGAATTTTTAATCTTTTGTTCCCTGCGGTTTGCTTCCTCAAACCACCTGTGTGCCTGAGGGACTCCTAATTGTTGTTGCTTTTTTAGCTGACCTTTCGCATCTGTTTTAAGTTGTCTAACAAGTTTAATAAGTGAAGGTTTATCTAAATTACCATCAAATTTGCATTTTATCAACCCATTTTGTATAATACCTAACATTATCGGCACGCTGTAATTGCATATATTTCGCGTCTTCGGTTAAGGGTGGGTCCCGGGAACTTTTCGTGCACTGATTTCCCATGTTGCCTTAGCTAAGTTAGAAATTGTTACGTAACCCTTTATATCACGCGGTACCACGATTTTACACCTTTTCACAGTTTATCTAGAATAACTGCCTGCCTATTCTGTTTCCTTGATCTATGACAAGACAGCAATCTTTTTGTCCCTGATCTGCACATGCAAATCTCACTGACAAAACAATACTGTAACAAGTCCCTGATCTAAAACAGAAAAAAGGTAAATTCCTCCTTACCTGACCCTCCATGTGTTGATCCACCGGAACGTTGACTCGTTCTCCAATCCCAGATCAGAAACAGTGGCTGGCCTCTTTCGAACGACAATTCAGTCGGAGGTCTTTCAAAGCAGAAGAGCCGATGTGGCCACTTCTCCGTACGGGTACATGCCACCGGGCCCAATTCTGACCTGAGCCTAGAGTGAAAGATATTTCCGGCTCGAAGGACCAAACTGTCAAAGGAAAAATATACTTTAAAAATGATCAATACATGGTAGGTTCAGGTTAAGGCACTTTAATCTTGCAGCAAGGAGACAAAAACGTGCTAATACAGAGTCTGTCTAACTAGAATCAGGAAATGCAGGTATTTTTATACATTTTCTAATAAGACATTGCCTACCAAGCTGACGTAGTGAATCACAAGTTTTGTCATCATCATTTCTTAGTGATTGTTTTTACAATATTCTGCTAGTACTATAAATTTTTGTGAGAAACTTCCTAAGAAAAACAACGTGACCTTGGCTACCACCAGTTAGATATATGCAATGTTACCATTCTAGGTACTATGGCTAATTCGAGCACAAAGCAAGTGTATAGATTGCAGTTCATTTTTCTAGGGCATCTTGCAAGTTTCAGAAAGCACACTGCAGTTTCAAAAAGCATCTTTTAGTCTCGTATGAAACTCAACTGTATATAAAACAGTGCATATAAAATAGAATGAAAAACATGTTAACTTATTTAGTTTCTAATTAGCATTAAGCACACACATTAATACATATTTTTCTGACACTGATACATGGCCAAAGGATTATTTCAATGTGAATGACATCAGCAGGCTTGCTAAAGTAGGGCAATGAGAGGTGTAGTGATTGTGAATGGCTTCACACACACACACACACACACACACACACACACACACACACACACACACACACACACACACACACACACACATTTGCCAGTACTGTGATGCATAGGTTCATTGATTCACAGGTGTGTAGTAGGTGAATGGGCCTGAAGGCTGTAGAAGGCTAGGCAAAGGGAATACCTTGGCATCAGACCACATGACAATGGTCTCCAGTGTGGCTTAGGGGTGTAGTCCCTGGGGTTGTCCCCACAGGTGGGTAATGTATTCACCATCCACTCATCTGGGTTACTATTGTGGGTGGCCAGTTATGTGCACTGCTTCCCATGTATGTGATCTATATTCCATAACATGGACAGTGTCTGGTTTGTGCATATGTCCCAAACAGATGTTTTGTGATATGTGGAAGTATACTTGAGGTCTCTGAGGCATGTTGTGTGGACAGGTTGTTATCTTCTGATGTAGCATTCCTGACCTCATTTAGTGAGACCTGGCTATGGAACTGAGGTTGTGCTTGCACCTACTTTGACAGCATGATACAGATATTCAGTGGAGTTAGTGGCATCTGTCCATACAGGGCATGTGTATAAGGAATGGTATTCCCTTTTTGTGTTACATTTGCAGACTCTATAGTTATTGCAGGTGTCCAGTGGGGAACATATCAAAAGGACCACTGTAAGCATGTATTTGCCTACTGTAGGGATGGAACAAGGTGCCATGTCATTTTACTTGCTGGATAACACACAGTCATTCAGGAGATGTAACACATCACAGTAGTTTCTGATGTCAGTGGCACTGTTGTGGACAACAGGCATGTAGTCCACTGCAGTCACACTGTGTTTACTATCTGTGAGGCAATATGCAGGGAACTACCAATATAGTGGTTGTTGCCTAGCCAAGTTTGTTTGTGTATGAGACGTGGGTAGAGAGTGTTCTCTGGGTAATACAAGGGTTGCCGATATTCATCAATCCATAATGTCACATGTGGGGCTATGGATTGTCTACACCATCCTCTCTGGTGTTTGACTTCTGTTGTCCTTGTAAGGTGGACATTGTGGCATATACTAGGTCCTCAACATAATAATTTAGCAAATCCCACCCCACCATGTATCCTGTTCTTACACAATCACAGCACCTTCCACACAGGATACTGTTTACAGAAACACACTTGCCAGTGCTGAGATTCAAACCTCTACCTAGCTATGTATTGCTACTACAGTTTACCGCATTTCTCTCACCTGCATGGAGCTTATAGGATAGATGTTGTCCCAAGGTACTTCTAAGGTGAGGAACGTCACCAGCCCTTGTAAATACTGGCATTGGGTGATGCAGTGGGTGAGAGATCCGAAAAATAATTTTACCCTAAACACACATTTACATTTGCCATGTGTAAGATTCAAACCTTTATCTAACAATCATTAAAGACAATTATATTATGCATTTACCACATGCACCACTAACCTGACTTGGGTTAGGGTTGGCAACAGGTACTTCTAAGATGGATGATATCTTCATGACTGCTAAGTGAAGCTCTGAGATGCATACTAGGTGTAAATGGGGCCAAAATCTTTGAGGTACACACACAGACACTTGCTAGAGATGAGATTTAAACCCATACCTCTGTAGTTACTACTACTACATTGCTCCGCATTTATGGCACGTGCCACAGAGCTTATAGAGCTAGCCCTTCTCCAAAGGGGTATATCAAGATGATTGACATCAGCAGGCTTGCTGAAGTAGGGTAATGGGAGGTGTAGTGACTGTGAATGGCCTCAAAATCAATAATTTTTACACACACAGTTTCACAGTTGCCATGTCTGGGATTAAAACTCCTACCTCACTAGTATGTTATACTACAGCATTACGCAGTTATCACATGCTCCATAGAGCTTATAGGGCTACCTTTTCTCCAAAGGGGTATTTCATGGTGACTGACATCAGCAGGCTTGCTAAAGTAGGGCAATGGGAGTTGTAGTGACTGTGAATAGCCTCACAATTATTAATCGGTACACACACACACACACACACACACACACACACACACACACACACACACACACACACACACAGTTTCACAGTTGCCATGTCTGGGATCAAAACTCCTACCTAACTAGTACAGTGCAATGAAAAAGTATTTGCCCCTTCCTGATTTCTTATTTTTTTCATGTTTGTCACACTTAAATGTTTCAGCTCATCAAACAAATGTAAATATTAGACAAAGATAACCCAAGTAAACACAAAATTCAGTTTTTAAGTGATGATTGTATTTATTAAGGGAAAAAAAAAATATCCAAACCTACATGGCCCTATATGAAAAAGTAATTGCCCCCTAAACCTAATAACTGGCTGTGCCACCCTTAGCAGCAACTGCAATCAAGCATTTGTGATAACTGGCAATGAGTCTTTCACATCGCTGTTGAGGAATTTTGGCCCACTCTTCTTTGCAGAATTGTTTTTATTCAGTCATATTGGAGGGTTTCCAAGCATGAACTGCCTTTTTAAGGTCATGCCACAGCATCTCAATTGGATTTTAGTTAGGATTTTGATTAGGCCTTGCAAAAACCTTCATTTTGTTTTTTTAAGCCATTCAGAGGTGGACTTGCTGGTGTGTTGTGGATCATTGTCCTGCTGCAGAACCCAAGTGAGCATCAGCTTGAGGTCGTGAACTGATGGCCGGATATTCTCCTACAGGATTTTTTGGTAGAGAGTAAAATTCATTGTTCCATCAATCACAGCAAGTCGTCCAGGTCCAGAAACAGCAAAGCAGCCCCAGACCATCACTACCACCATCATGTTTGACTGTTGGCATGATGTTCGTTTTTATGAAATGCTGTTACTTTTATGCCAGATGTAACGGGATGCATACCTCCCAAAAAAACTTTTATTTCATCGCTCCGCAGAATATTTTCTCAAAAATCTTGAGGATCATCAAGATGTTTTTTGGCAAAAGTGAGACAAGCCTTTATGTTCTTTTTGGTCAGCGGTGGTTTTGGCCTTGGAACTCTGCCATGCATACCATTTTTGCCCAGTCTATTTCTTATGGTTGTCATGAACACTGACCTTAACTAATGCAAGTGAGGCCTGTAGATGTTGTTCTGGGTTCTTTTGTGATCTCTTAGATGAGTCATTGCTGCTCTCTTGGAATAATTTTTGTATGCCGTCCACTCCTGAGAAGGTTCACCACTGTTCCATGTTTTCTCTATTTGTGGATAATGGCTCTCACCTCAGTTTGCTGGAGTTCCAAAGCTTTAGAAATGGCTTTGTAACCTTTTCCAGACTGATAGATATCAATTACTTTGTTTCTTATTTGTTACAGAATTTCTTTAGATCGCGGCATGATGTCTTCCATTTTGGGATTTTTTGGCCTACTTCACTTTGTCTGATAAGTTCTATTTAAGTGATCTCTTGATTCAACAGGTCTGGCAGTAATCAGGGGTGGGTGTGGCTAGCGAAATTGAACTCAGCTTTCCCAAAAATGTGACTAACCACAGTTACTTCATGATTTAACGGGGGGGGGGGGTAATTACTTTTTCACACTGGGCTATGCAGGCTTGGATAGCTTTTTTTCCATAATAAATAAAATCATCACTTAAAAACTGCATTTTGTGTTTACTTGGGTTATCTTTGTCTAATATTTGAATAATATTTACATTTGTTTGATGATTAGAAAGATTTAAGTGTGACAAACATGCAAAAAAATAAAATAAGAAATCAAGAAGGGAGCAAATACTTTTTCATTGCACTGCATGTTAAACTATAGCATTATGCAGTTATCCCACATGCCACAGATCTTATAGGGCTGGCCATTTTCCAAAGGGGTATTTCAAGGTGACTGATATCACCACCATAACAGGAACAGGCAAGCAAAAACTGAGGGTAATGCTACTCAATGCTAGAAGTCTAAATTTCAAAATGCACTCACTCGAGGCACTCCTTAAAATGGAGAACATTGATATCTGTGCAGTGACTGAGACCTGGTTCAAGGCTCCAGAGAGCACCCCTGCATTACCAGGCTATAACTCATACCACACTTTTCGGCCATGTAACCTGGACCGAAACACCAAAGGTGGAGGTGTGTCCATATTCATTAAGGATATCCACACCTCCAGGCTAGTTGCTTAGCATAATGCATCCGAGGTTATCCAAGTGCAAATAACTCTGGGCAAAACTGCAATCCAAATTGTAGCTTGCTACAGATCCCCCACCATGCCCCAGGATTCCCACTCCTCTTTTCTTGATGTACTGGAAAATATTAGGGTTCAACCAAACACCCTAATAATGGGCGACTTCTACTACCCCACCATTAACTGGGAAAACTACTCATGTACCAAATCCTTAGCTCAACGCTTTCTGGAATTCATAAACTTCAATGCCCTAGATCTACATATCCACACCCCCACCAGGGGCAACAATATCCTAGACCTAGTCATTACCAACATGAGTGACCTGTGTTCCACACCTGAAGTCAACTCCTCTTTGGTCCGATCCGACCATAAGCTTATCACCCTTGATATCCACATCCCGCCCCCACCACCCATTAAGGAAACCACAGTAAAAAATTTCTCCAAAGCCAACTTCATGCTTCTTAAGACAGAAGTGGTGAACTTCATGACACCCATGCAGATGGACAACACAGTTACAACTGCTGAATCCTGCACAAATGCACTCTATAAGCACTTACACGAGTGCGTGGATCGTGCTATCCCAAACAGAACCAAGACACTATCCTCCAAAAAAAGGAAGCCAATCTGGTGGTCCCCTGCCATAAATAAACTGTACAACAGAAGGAAGAAACTGCTGCAAAAGAGAGTAAAATCCCATGAGTGGAGGAGCTCCCTGGTCAGCCTCAGTAAGAAGCTGAGATCTTATAAGATCCTCCAAAGCTAGCTACAAAAACAAAATCACCACTAAATCCAAAGACAACCGCAAAGCATTCTATAGCTATGTCAAGAATCTAGATGGCAACACCCAGATCTGCTCTGAGTTACAGCACAAAGGCACGAAAATTACAGAACCAACTGATATTGCCAACATCCTGGCAGATAGGTTCACTGTTAACTTTACCCCCCTCTCACCCCCTAAAGGGCCCATATCTATACAGGAAAAATGCAAGAGTCCTTGTAATCACAACTACGTAGGTAAAAGCTGCACTCTCTAAAGCCAAAAACACAGCATCCATGGGACCGGACAACATCCCAGGCTGCGTTTTACACAAACTTCAGAATGAACTGGCTCCCCACTTAGGCACCATGTTCAATAATAGCCTCGCATCAGGCTTTGTGCCCACTGAATGGCGCACAGCAACAGTTATCCCACTCCACAAGGGGGGAGCCACCACTGATCCCAGCAACTATCGACCTATTAGCTGACGAGCCTGGTTTGCAAGGCCATGGAACGTATCATCATGGAACTCATAAACAAAGACATTGGTAACCTCCAAACTCTGGATCCCACCAAGTTTGGGTTTGTGAAAGGCAGATCATACCTCCTGAACCTGATTGACTTCTTTGAGGCAGTCATCAAAGCCGTGGATGAGGGTAAGGTGCTTCACACAGCCTATCTTGACCTCGCCAAGGCTTTCGACACCATCCCCCCATTCTAGAATTATAGCTCAACTCATTAAACTAGGTATAAATCCCTATGTCACAAGATGGGTTGCCAACTGGCTTAATGACAGAACCCACACTGTAAAAGTTGCAGACTCCAAATCTAACCTCAAAGCAGTGACAAATGGAGTACCACAGGGTTCCGTCCTAGGACCTCTCCTGTTTGGTATCTACTTCTCTGAAGTACAGGTTAACACAGAAGGCCTCTGGCTAATGAAGTTCACAGATGACTGCAAACTGGGAGCCATAGTCAAGTCCCCAAATGATGTGGACATCCTACAGAAGGGCCTCACTGAGATAGATGGCTGGTGTCAGAGCCATGGCGTCAAGCTCAATGCCAAAAAGTGCAGTGTCATCCCCTTTGGTAAAAACTCTGTACCCATGAACTACCACATAGGCAGCAATCTACTTAACACTGAATGCGTGATAAGAGACCTTGGGACTCAGGTGGACAGTAGTCTCTCCTTTGATAGTCACATCACCACAGTAGTCAGGAAGTCCTTCTACGTGGCACACCTCATCATAAAAGAGTTTTCATCCAGGAAAAAAGAGGTCATTGTTCCCCTCTACTCGTCACTCATAAGACCCATTATAGAGTACAACGCCCCTTTTGGAATGTACCTCACAAGACATCTGCAGCAGCTGGAAAGGCCACAGAAGTACCTCACAAAGAGGATTACTGGCCTCAAACAAATGCCCTACACTGACCGCCTCAAAAAACTCCAGCTTTACTCCGTAGCATATCGCCTACTCCGAAGTGATCTCTGCCTAACATATAAAGCTATGTCAAACCCACATGCTACACCTAAAGAAATCCCAATCCCTCCAAGCTACACACTCTAGGGACATAACCTTGTCACCACAATAAACAGGACATGCTGGAGGGATAGATTCCTGTCCCAGAGACTTCCTATACTCCGACACAAGCTACCCATCTATGTCATGCAAAGTTCTTCATTAGCACTCTTCAAGAAAAATCCTGATGAGTGGATGGGAAACAGGAAATACACCCCAGGGATCACTTCTGTGTCTCTGCTGGATAGTGGCACAGGAAAATAACTTTCTTGTGTAGCATAAGCTATGGAACATTGCTGGCTAGGCTTACATAGGCCCTTGGGACGATAGCCTAGTACCTACCTATGAACCTATGAGCAACAGGAAGTGCAGTGTGTGTGAATAGGCCATAAACCATTCCTTTGGAAACACACACACAACACTCAGTCACACACAACTTTACTTTTGACAGGACTGGGTATACAAATGCTAGATGGATGCTGATTTATACTGTTATGTTACACAGTTATCAGAAGCACTACAGACACTGTAGTTCTGAGAGCTACCAAAAGCACATGGCTACATTGATTGACATTGGCAAATCATGTGATATTGTCCAATTGGATGTGTGGTGGGTGGGACAGGCGTCATGATGGCAAATCTGTGTGTGTGTATGTTTGACCTGTTATAGCATGTTGGCCTTGGATATGTGTGAGTATTCCTATCCAATGTGTGTGCAAAGCATGAATGGTGTGCAATGTGGTATGTGTGCACCGACATCTACAACTGACACATATGTATAGTCCACTGTTGTTGTCAGACATGGGCTTCATTTCTCTTAGTGTAGGAGCATGCCCAGTATGACCTTCTGTACTGAGTGTGCGAATCCATTCCAGGGAGGTTGTACTCCAGTGCAGGAGTTTGTGTTCTACATCTACAGCTAGCAACCTGTTTCCTGCATGATATCTGTAGATATGTCGACAATATGGAGTTACAATGGGCAAAAGATAGTGGGATACTGTAACTATTGTGTCTGTGCTGCTTGTGTTACATGGTTGGTGTTAGCAGAGATATTCAGACATATGTACTGTATTACACTGTGATGTATTATGTCATCAACTACGGACAGATACACTTATTTGCTCACAGTTATTTCCTGGGAAATACAAGATGAATGAAGCTACATAGACGCAGTAGTAATAGTATCATGTTGTTAACAGTACTGTGTGCTGATATAATTGTGGGTATATCCCAGCATGCCTGATGCAGTAAGGGTATGATTGTCTTGTACTGTTGTCTACACCCATGGTAAGTACCATAGTGTATCATCTGCACATGTTGGCATACTGGTGGTAGGATGTCAACAGCAGGCTACATACATAGGGAGCACAGGGGATAAGGTAATGAAAGTATTGATACGCAATGATGGACATGTAAACTGCAAGTGGCATGTTGCCCACACTGGACTCTGCAATGCGGATGTTTGAGGATGTTGATATGTGTGCAGTACTAGACGACTGGTACAGGACACACAGGAGCACCCTAGCACTGCAAGCTCACATCTCATACCATGCTAGACAGCCCCAACACACAAAACTAACTTTCACAGGAGGGAGAGTCCCCATAAATGTCAGGGATACTGTGGTGGCAGGACAGGTAGCATACATCCTACTAAGTATGGAACCACTGAGTGAATGCTCAGTGTCTGTTATTTGACATGTGTATTACTGCAGGCATGAGCACCTGGGTTTCCATCCAGTTATTGTACATTCTGACGGTACATGGTCTGTACACTTGTGTGCACTGAGACTGGGCCCTAGCCATCTGACCTGTGTATTTCCATGTACATGTGTATAGTGCCTGCATATTTGCACTGTTACCTACTGAAAGTGGTACAGCTTGTTTGTTGTACAATGGACTACATGCAGCCCTGCTTACTGTAGCTTTGTTTGCATGCATGTTTGCTACAACACATGTATGAGATGCAACCACATAGCCAAACTGGGGACTAAGCACTCTGAACCCAGTACTGGCATAACCTGTCAGGTGGCATGAAATACTACAGTGACTACAATACCAGTCTGATGTAGACCTACACTGACAGCAATCCAAATACATGAACACACTGGGCCATTCGTGGAGCCTCAGAATAGCATCCTGCCTGAGCAGCAGACACCTCTGCAGCTGGCACACAGGCATACGTTAAGCTGGAACACAGCACGTGCAACACATAGCACACAAATCCTGTGTGCCAAACAGTCACAGCCTGTACGGCTAGACAACACACCTGCTACAGTTGTGTTAGGTACCTTTATTGTCCGGTACAGTGAGGTCCTGCTCACCAGGCTGGACAAGGTGAAGGTCACAGTGATATGCCCGTGGGGCACTATGGTCCACCACATAACACAAGCATACAGGTCAGTCAGAGGCATGGACACATATGATGCAGTCATCATCCATGCCACTATGGCTGACCTGTGATGTACCTCCCTGGACTACATGATAGGGAACATGGAAGGGCTCTCTGAGCATGTGGCACAGGCTGGTATGACCATGACCTTGGTTGGCATCATACCCTCACCAGGAATGCTGACGTATTACTGAATGCTGATGAATTACTGTAGCTACAACACCCTTGCTGGAAGGTTCCTAGCATGTAGTCACTGCATTGCTATGGAACAACTTGTTACCACTCCCACAACAGGTGAAAACATGCAGCACCTGTTCATCAACAACATGTAGACTATATGCCCCAGACCAGATGTGTATCCCTCGCTGCTAGGATGATACCATATACAACTCACACTGTTTATACACATACCACATGCAGCACCCACACAGAAGACCACAGTCATAATGTTATCCAGTGCAAATACCATGCATTCACATGTGGCAGGCGTCAGACATGGGAACTATTGAAGGTCACAGGTACATATGTGTATTTGGCACACACATACATCATCTGTGTCCATTGCCATTACTGGTTTAATCGATGTCATGCATTATTGTGAACAACAACCCACAAACATGGGCATTCTGTGTGACAAAAACACATGTGGCATGTGTGGAATTCAAAGCCATAACTAAATGTGCTATGACAGTAGTGAGAGACGCAGTAGCAGAGCATGCTATTTGCATTACTGGGAGATTTGCCCTCTTCTGCTGTACTTGTAGGGTGCTGAGATCATCTCTGTGTAGAGATTGGAATATGCAGCAGCTGGTGTGTTGTACTGGTTGCCAAAAGGGTCAGTTGTCTCACACATGTAATTGCACACACACTTGCCGGATTCATACCCCTACCTAACTATGTTATGAAATCCAAGATGGACACATTAGCAGAGCGTCCTATTCGCATTACTGGGAGGTTTTTCTTCTCCTGCTGTATTTATAAGGTGCTGACATCATCAGTGTTTAGAAAGGGGAATGTGCATCCTGTAGTGTGTTCTCCTAGTTGTCAAAAGGGACATTTCCCTCACACAGAGTTGCACACACACTAACCCACCTCGTCCAAACACACACTCCTGCCATTTTCAGGATTCAAACGCCTCCCTAACTATGCTATGCCACTCCAGATGGATGCATTAGCAGAGCGTGCTATTCGCATTACTGGGAGGTTTCTTTTCTCCTGCTGTACTTATAGGGTGCTGACATCATCAGTGTTTAGAAAGAGGAATGTGCATCCTGTAGTGTGTTCTCCTAGTTGCCAAAAGGGACATTTCTTTCATACAGAATTGCACACACACTAACCCCCCTCCACACACACTGCGCATTTGCAGGATTCAAACCCCTACCTACCTATGTTATGACACTCGAGACAGACGCATTAGCAGAGCGCGCTATTCACATTATAGGGTGCTGACATCATCAGTGTTTAGAAAGGAGAATGTGCATCCTGTAGTGTGTTTTCCATGTTGCCAAAAGGGACATATCCCTCACACAGAATTGCACACACAACAACCCCGCTCACCCACACTAAGCATTTGCAGGATTCAAACCCCTTCCTAACTATATTATGACACTTGAGGGAGACGCATTAGCAGAGCGCACTATCCAAATTACTGGGCATCTGTTCTGCACCTGCAGTATTTATAGGGTGCTGACATCATTATTTCTACAGAGGTATGTACATCTAGTACTACCTGTCAGGTGGGGGATAGCATATATATCTGCATTTGCAGCCACCTACTTCAGGGTCAGATATGCACATCAGCACTGGCAGGTTATGTTCTATACCATGCTTCGTGACCACAGGACCTGTAACACACAACACAACCAGTTCAGACCACCCCTCCCACATCCAGGACACACACTTTGCTTCCCAGGGAACAGTGGCAAGATATGCAAGAGTTCACATACACCATTCCAGTTGTTAACGTGAGGTACAGGTATATTGTGTGTGGCAACTACTCAGGCCTCTACAACATTACCCTACAGCCACTATAATTCGTGAGTCCATGTGCTATGGCAGAACCACTCACCACAGCCACAAGGGGGGATACATATTGCACCTGACCATCTGCAACATGGGTACTCACTGTTGCACACCAGAGGTAGACCACTATTGTTGATATCTGACCATACCCACCTTTCCCTGGACATCCATATCCCATCCCCACCCCAGGCAAGGTTGTCACTGCAAACAAAGTGTATTTATCAAAAACAGACTTTACACTTGTGAAGACTGGGGTGGAAGACTTCAAAGGACCCATGCTGGGGGAGTATACAGGCCACTCTACATAATCCTTAACAATTGCATTCTATGAGCATGTGGAAGGTTTGCATTGATCATGCTATCTCAAATATACCCATGACTCCTCCACAACAGGACACCTGTCAGGTGTACACCAGCCATATATGAGCTGTCCAACAGACAGAGTGAGCTAATACATTGCAGAGCAGTAGCCCACAGAGGGAGGACATCTCTGAACAGTACTGGCATGACACTTCAATCCCTCATAATCATCACTACAAAGTGTTGACAGTGAAATTGTCCAGACAATGCAGATAAGGGTCCCCTCAGTCTGTTATTGATGCCCACCTACTGTTAGAGGTCCTCACCAAACCTCTTCCAGCACACACCAACAACATGGATGTGGCTTAGCAAATTCAACCCCTGGGATCTCCACTGAGTCCCTGCTTGATGGAGGCACAGCACACTAGCCTCACACGGTGCTTTATGTGACCTACTTTACAGTGGCACAGTAGCCTACTGTACTGGGGAGGCAGACGCCAAGCACACTCTGGCTAAGCTGTCATTCCCTAGGGCAAACAGCCTAGTGTTGACCTCTACACACATATGTTTAATTGTCAGATGCACAATATTTGTTGCTGATAGACTGTTTGCAGGTCTTTATTGCCATAGCATTCCCTGTTTCTATGAACAACTTGTGTATCTGTGGAAGATGTTTGAATATGAGAGGGATCCACTATATCACTTATGTCTCTGTAGTCATTTAATGGTGTGCAGTGGGCAGATTGCTGTAATGTGGTTGGTTCCTGGAATAACACGTACAAATACCAGATATGTGTGGCCAACTGCTAAACTGAGATTTGGCCTAAGTGTGTGAGCATGCCCAGTTCAGGCTTTCCATGGCATGTTGTCTGACATATGTCTCATTTATCAAAGTGTGCAAGCATGCCCAGTGTGAGCTTTCCATATGTTGAACTCTGCAGCCCACCACATTTGTGGATGAGTGTGAACTTCAACAATATCTCACGTTTATGGTTGTGTGTTGTGTGTCATGTTGTGTAGTTACTGTCCAACTGCTTTGTGTCTGAACACAACAGGGATTATACTGTGCCTGCAGGGTTTGCATGGGATACTTTGCATACAGTTGTCAACATCCTTTCATACTGACCTAACACTGTAGTACCGCATAGTGTACTGGTTCAGTACTTTCACTTTGGTGGACAGTATCCTGGGCTTTAGTCCTATCACTGTTTTACATTTTCATAGTGAGCACAACAGACTGGTTAGGGGCCAGTTGTGCACATCTGAACATGTTGCATTATGTTCAGATATGAACTACTTAAACCAGGCTTGTCCAACATTGGTAGTGTATTCCACAACATAGGTGTACATTGGCAAACACTAGCGATGTGCGCTAGGCCATTTCTAATGCTAGTCGGAGAGTGTGTTTGTCCTTCGACACACATTGTAAGTGGAGTTTGCCATGACATATGTCATGGTTAGTATACTGTGCCTCCGTCTACCCGTGACATAACAGTGATACCCAGGGTAAACCTACCATCTCCCATCCACTCATCAAGATTCCTCTTGAGGAGAGTCAATGAGTGATCTCTGGCTAACCTGTACTGGGAGTTTACTCAAGGGTGAGGGTGGCTTCTGTGTTATGGATCATTCAGTACAGCTTGTGCTATGTATGTCAGTGCTGGGGTTCAGGTCTCTCATGTGCATAGCTCACTGCCATTCAGATTGTACAAGGTGCAGCATGTTCATTGATTCCAGCTTGAACATGGCTTTATACATCAGGCACAGCTTGCCTCTGGGTGGGCAGTATGGCAGTGTGTGGAGCTGCAGTTTGTTTAATCAGGCAACACATGGCATCTGTTCAAGCTCTTTGATACTCCTGGTGAGGTACTTTTGGGGACTTTACAGTTGATGGAGGTGTCTGCTGAGGTACATCCCACAGGGGCTATTGTAGTCAATTGTAACGCTGATGAAGGATGACTGCAGAGCCACAATGACCTCCCCTTATCTAGATCTGACAACCTTCATGATTAGGTATGTATATGGTATGTTTCTGTAACCACTACAGCCACATGCTTGTCCAATGCAGGATATCTATCACCTTGTGTACCCAGGTCTCTCATTACATGTTAAGTACTTAATGGGTTAACACCTATGTGGTAATTGGTGGGCACTTACTGTATATCCACAGGGGTTGACTATACACTTTTCTGCAATTAGCTTGCTGACATGGCTATGGCACCAGTTGTCTGTTTCTATGTGGCCCTTTTGTGGGATGCTTGTGTCAGCTGGAGGGTCAGATATGGTGGCCAGTTTGTAGTCCTCTGCAAACTTGTTCAGACACAGTCCTTCCATGTTGGGTACCTATGGGACATATATACCAAATGAGGGAGGTCCTAGGACCAAGCCTTGTGGGATGCCAGTTCTATCTTATTTGTAGTCTGACATGGCTGCAGCATGTCTGACCATGTCAGTTCTGTCCTTGGTCTGGTTTGCAACCCCTCTACTGACATAGGGGTTTATATTTAAGCTGGTGAGCTTATCTATAATGAACACGTGGGGTATTGTATGGAAGCCTTTGCAAGGTCCAGCTACGCTGTCTGGACCACATTGCCCTCATCGATGACCTTAATGACTGTTTCAAATGAGTTAAACATGTTTAAGGGGTAGGATCTGCACTTAAGAAAGACACACTGGGTAGGGTCTGGTGTCAGTAGGTCCCCAATATCTTTATGTCTGCGGTACATGCTGATCCTTTCCATAGCTGTGCAGACCAAGCTTGTCAGGATTCTGGGGTGGTAGTTTGCAGTATCCATTCAGGCAACACCTTTGTTGAGAAGGACCACTGTTGTTGTACACTGCTCTTTGGGTACATTTCCTGTGGTAAGGCTGACATTGAGCAGTACTGTGATTTGGCATTCCATTCTTCTTGGAGTCCATGTTGGACTCAGCCCAGGACACCATCTCATACCATTGCTGCTGTGTGTTTTGCTTTGTAGATGCTGGCTGTTACCTCAGCATCTGCAATGTCAGGGGACAAGCAGTCTGCTGGGATAGATATTTTGCATTTTGTGGGGGGGTTGCACTGCAACTGTCAGGTTGAAATTTTGGCAATATGTGTGTGTGTTTGGTATGTTGTTTGTAATATTTGAGTGATTCAGAGCATATCTGTGAATTCCCAACAAGGTTCCTACCATCAATTAAGAAAGCCTTGTGATTATCCTTAGTGTCCTGTACAATTTGTATCTTCATAGGTTCATAGGTTCATACTAGGCTATCCACCCTAGGGCATTTATAAGCCTAGCCAGAGTGTGTGTGGCTTTCGCCACCCCTTGCTATGTGAATATTATGGCCATTTATGATTTACTTTACTGTGCCTCTGTCTGGACGTGACACAGTGAAGACCCCAGTGTACATCTACGATCATCCATCCACTTGGCAAGATTCCTGTTGAAGAGTGTCAGTGAGGGGCTCTGCCTAACATGGAGTGGGATTCTGTTCCAGGGTGTAGGGAGCCTCTGGGTTATGCATCTGTCCCTCCAGCACATCCTATTTCGTTATGTGTTGAGGTTGACATCTCCCACTCTCACAGCTCCGATGGCTTTGGGTTTTCTCGGGTGGAGCATGTCCATTACTCCTGTGTTGGACCTGGCCTTGTACAACAGGCATACAACGCCTTTGTGTAGGCAGTATGTGACTGCATTCAGCTGGGGTGTCTACAGCCAGGCAGCATATGACATATATTTGAGACCCTTTATCCTTTTGGTGAGGTACTTTGAGGTCTTTCTAACTGCTGCAGGTGTCGGGTACGGTACATCCCAGATGAGGGATTGTACTAGATTATGGGTCTGATAAGAGAACAGTATAGGGGCACAATGACCTCTGTTGACGTAGATGTGAATCCTTTCATGATACGGTGTCCAATATAGACAGTCTTCCTAGCCACGTTGGCAATGTGAGTGTCACATAACAGGTTACTGTCCACTTGTGTCCCTAGGTCCCTGATTACTCCTTCCATACATAATGGATTACCACCTATGTGGTAGTTTGTGAGTACCTTGTTTGGTATTTGGTGAGACATTCATACTGTCCAGTGTCTTCAGGATGGCTGGGTGGGGTTCCTGTGTGTGAAAGTGTGGTCTGTAGCATGCTACAGACTGTACAGCAGTTTTGTCTACGGTTAGTTGCACATGGGTGGTCTCCGATGCTTTGTGCATTGTCAGTTACCTGGACATGTGGGTGTCTGTGCTGAATATGGATACTCCCCCTCCCTTTATGCTTTGGCCCAGGTTTTGGGGCAATAACGCATGATATTAAGTATAACCTGGTAGTGCTGGTGTGCTGTCAGGAGCCTTGCTGCAGGTTTCTGTCACTGCATGGACATCAATGTTCTCCATACTGGGGAGGGCCTCGGGAGCATGCATATTGAGGTTTACATGTCTGACATTGGTCAGCATTACCCTTATGTTTCTTTCCACTTATGTTTTCTAGGGTGGTGGGTTAGTCTTTTCAGCCTTGCCTACGAAAGGCTCTATGGAGGTGGCAAAAGCCTTATTCAATATCCAGACGCCCAGGGGTAACAGGTGCAAGCCATCCCTGGAGCAGCAGCGTGGCTTGTCAAGCATGACATCCCAAGCAGACAGACACTGGATCCCCTTGGAATGACACCAGTAATTGTGCCACTTGTTAAAGCTGATCATTCTGTGTTTGTACTGTGGCATCATTCTTGGTGAGGGTAGGATGCTGCAAACGGTCAGTGTCATACTGGCCTGGACTACATAATCGGAGAGCTCATCTATGGCTCTTTTCATGTAGTCCGGGAAGGTACATCTCAGGCCATTCATGCCAGCATGGACAATGACTGCATCATATTTCTACTTGCTTTGGGGTGACCTGCGTACTTGTGTTATGTGGCGTATTGTAGCAGCCTACAGGCAGCTTACTGTACCCTTTCCCTTGTTCAGTCTGGTGAGCGAGACAGCAGTGTGTCTGACTATGGAGTCACCTATTACAACTGTATCAGGCCTGTTGTTTCTCCTTCTGGCCTTTGACTGTTTGGCACACCAGCTTTGTGTACTACGTGTTGCATGTGCTATGTTTGAAGGTTGTGGTTGCTTGGGTGTCTGCTTTGGAGTCCTCTGTTGATGTGGTGTATTTGTAATTAGGGCCTCCGTGAATGTTTTTGTGTGTTTATGTCTTTGGTTTGCAGTTGTGATAGGTCTATGTGGGACTGGGTTTGTGGTGTGCGTGGTTACCTTCTCTTCCTGACTAGTTTTGACAGTACTGAGCTGAGGAAGCTCAGCCTCCGGTTTGGATAAATGGTTGCATCTCTCACATATATTTGTATTTATTGGGGGGAGTTGAGGGTTGTCTGTGTACTTGGGGCAGGTGTAACATTGCCTCAAGATTCACAGATTCAACTTGTTGTAGCTGGCCTTAGTGGATTGTATGTGTGGACATATTTTATTGCCATACTACTGATCAGTGATTACTTCCCTTTTTATGTTTGCTCTATCATGTAGTAGCTTCCTCATTCTCTTGCATGGTTTGGTAATGGCTGGAGTCCACCATGCCAGATGCCTGCGTGTATGGCATTGTGTCTTGGTTTTATTTGGGATTGCATAATCCAAGCATTCCTGGCAGTGTTCATGGAATGCCTGTATAACAGGTTCTGAGGTGTGTCCCATATTTTGCACCTGCACAGGGCCTTTAATGGATTCCACATCAGTTTGGAGGAGTGCAACTTTTGCTTTACACATGTTTTTCACTGTGGTTTTCTGGCCAGGGACTGTGGTCAGGATGTGTATATCCAGTGTGATTACGCTATGGTCTGGTCTTACCAGTGAGGGATACACTTCTCATCTTGCCATCCAGTACCCATGTTGCTGATTATCACATCCAGTATGCTTACCCCTCTTGTGGGAGTGGTACGTTGTTCCTGGGCATTTTGGTTTATGGATTCTAGGAACTTTTGTCCTACAGTGTTGGATCTAGTATAATGCTCCCAGTCTAAGTCTGGGTATTTTCAGTCACCCAATATAATGTGGTTTGGAGTTCTTGATATACTCATGTATTCCAACATAGGCCAAGTGCAGTTCCTGGTGTTAGGATGGCAGTCTGTAGCAGGCTATAAACTGGGAGGCAGTTATAGCCACTGTTACTTGACCATGGCTAGTCCATGCTGCTTCTTGTTGTGGTACCAACATGGGGGTGTGGTTATCCTTGACAATTATTGCTAGTCACCCTCCTTTGGTAGCTTGTTCCATGTTTTGAGGCTGTACAGCACAGTATGAGGTGTAACCTGGTAGTGTTAGGGTGCTGTTGTGAGCCTTGACCCAGTTTTCTGTTACAGGACAGATATCAACATTCTCCATACTGGGGGAGTTCAGACTGCATGCATCTTGCTGTTTAGACTTCTGGCATTGGGTAGCATTACATCTAGGTTCTTATCCCATGTGATACCTATGGAGGTGGGTTTGTGTTTTGAGCCTTACCTATTCAGGGCACGCTGTGGGTAACAACAGCCTTTGCCAGTATCCATAAGGCCTGGACTGATAGGTACACATCACCCCTAGCAGGTGGAGCATCATGTCATGCTCAGCATGTCATCCCAGGCTGGCACACATTGGATCCCCTTTGACTAACTGCAATACTTCAGCCAATTATTGCCATTGATCATCTCATTGTCATATTGTGGCATCATGCTTGGTGAGGGTAGGATGTTAGTCAGGGTCATCAAGTGTGCATATACTACATGGTGTTACATTGCTTAACACATAGCATTCATGCCTCAGGTGGTGCTGCAGGGCTGCCTCTGTCGGATGCACATACTACACTCCCTGTACATGTTTGAGAGCAGGTTATGTCATTTTAGGCATCCCTGTTATTATATGAGTGAGTCAGAGAGGGGTATCATTCCCAGGGTTCCTACTGAGCCAGTGTATGTGCTATGCGTTGCCTCTTTGCCAAGGCCAGGGCATACTGGGCATGCCTCCTTCTGCTTACTGGGGCAGGCTCAGGTTGTTCCTCCTCCGACTCACGCTCTGCCTGTGATGGCCTTGGCAATGGTGGGGGCTGTTTGGCCTGGCCCTTTGCTGGTCCTGCTGCAGCTGTTTTCGCAAGATCATATTATGTAGCATAGCACATACCATGACAATTTGGGTACATGTAGTTGGTGAGTACTGCAAGGCTCCACCAGATGTGTCCAGACACCGGAACTGTGACTTGAGCAGCCCAAACACATGCTCTATTACATTACGTGTTTGTGCGTGTGCCTCATTATGGCGTTCCTGTTCAGGTGTGTGTGCATTTCTGATGGGTAGCATCAGCCACGGCTACAGTGCATAACCTGCATCCCCCACTAGGTGTCCATGCGGGATGTCCCCATTGGCAAATGTCTGGTAAAGCTGCGTCAAATGCCAGATATGGGAATCATGGTAGCTCCCAGAGCAGCCAGCACACACATTCATTATTATGCCCTGGGCATCACACATGACCTGGCAGTTGATGGAGGGGAAGCCCTTGTGGTTAATGTAGGCCCTAACCCGCTCACCGGCTGGTGCTTTGATGCATATGTGCGTGCAGTCTATTGCACCCACTACCTCAGGGTATTCCACTATTTGCTGGAAGAGACGCATATTGCTGGCCAATACCTCACGGGCATTGGGGAAGTATACATGATCACCGAAATGTGCTGACATGGCATCCAGGAACTGGTGCAGTACCCTGGAGGCAGATGCCTGTGATATCCCCATCATATCACCAGTTGGTCTTTGGAAGGTACCTGTTGCTAGTATTCTTAGGCCAGCACATACCTTGGTTTCCACTGGGATGGGTTCCCCTCTGTTGGTTCTGTGTGTGACACGTGGCCTGCACAGCTCGACAATTTGCTGCAGGAGGTCTCTGTTCACTCTATAGCGCTCTACTATCTCCAGCTCATGTAACCCATGGTAGGTGACCCTGGGCCTGTACACTCTTCTCCGTCTCCTCACTGTGGGTTGTCTGGCACCATTTGCATTGTCACCACCCTCAGCAAGTAGCCTATGTCTCCTTATGACAGCTATGGCAGCCCCTAGCATTTCTGCTCTGAGTTCAGCTTTTTCAGTTTTCACTTCTAATAGCTTACTCCTGTCTTGCAGTGTCTCTTGAGAGAAACATCCTGCACTGCTGTTTGCAGTGTTTTAAGTGATTGGCTGAACTACTATTCTGCCTGTGTAATTGTCTGCTTCTAATTGTTTTCACCTGCTAGCTCCAGCAGTATTCCCTGTTAGCTTCCTACTAATTCTGTTGCTTCCTGTCTCCTTTCTGTTTCCTCAGGGGGGAGCAATGCGCATACCAGCAGAAACACGCTCACAGTGGCTTACACGTGTGCACACATGCTTACACGGTTTAGAATCATCTTATTCAGATTAAACCACGCGCACACTAGCGCAAACAGTCTTACAAGTCTGCCAACAGGCTCCCACATGCTCAGTCTGCCTTACACGCGCGCACACTGCCCTAGTCGCGCCTCATGGCGTGCACATGTACGCATGCACACCCAGCAAGAAACTTTGGTGTAAGCAACAGTGTACACCTTCCATTTCTTGACTTTCCCATGCTTATCTTGTGGCACTCTTCTTTCCATGATATGTGTCTGACATCTGTCATGTAACACTGACCTCCAATGAACTGCATTTCTTTCTGCCATTCCACCCTGTGATGTCACCTATCTCCTACTCTATTCCTCCCCCTTATGTATCTCTTACACTACTCAGAATGTGCTCATTTGCTATGTGACAGTGGAATTCAGTATCCTAACACTCATTTACATCAAATTGCCTACTAATGCTTAGTTACATGTCTTAGACTCAGCTTCCCCCCTTAGCAACCACTAAACGGTGGCCTTGTTGTTTTTGGTCTGCTGATCCCTGCATTGTAAATCCATGTATTGCATAAAACCCACATTTGTGGGTTTATAACCTTCATTTTTATGTTTTTTACAGCGCAGCCCGTTTGTGCGGGGCTGCGCTGCATTTAAACATTATTTATTTCTCATATTTGCATCGGGATACCTTGCCAATGGCCACATATTTGGCCATTGGCATGCTTCCTGACACATATGCACCCTTTATTTGAGCTGACATGGCTCCATTGTGTTTTTTGAAGAAATGTACTCAGTTGTCAACTGAGTACATTTCTGCATCTAAAACGGCTCTTACACGGGCTGCTTTGGGCTTCCTGGATCGCTAATCTACCTCATTTGCATGCCTTTCAGCTGCAAGTGAGGTGATTAGCATATCCACACCCACTCCGTGTAAGAGACATTTTAGCTGGTCTCTTATATGGAATTTCGGGCTGTTCCTGGATTGCGAGGGCTGCATGGAGTCTTACACTACTCTTAGACTCCGTGCAAGCCTTTGTGAATCCTGCCCAGTGTGTTTAAGATATAAAATTGAGATTAACTGTTATTCATCACTAATGTAAGCCAGGACATAAAAATGATGTGTGATTGCTAATGAATTCACCCTAAAAATAAGCATATTATTTTTCATATGCCTTCATTTAGAGTAAGCACTGTAGAGATATAACATCATTAAGCCCTGGGGGGACTTAAGCATTCAAAAATATCTGCCACCAAACCTCTCTCTCTTCAGTTAATAGCTTCCATGACACACCTCTAGGACTGACCTCTACTTTCTGAATGATAAGTAATAAGAAATGATGGTCTTGAAATTGGTGAATATGCTTTTAGAGTGCATTTGTAGATTTAGCCTTTCTAGTCTCATAGTTATGCTCATAGATACAATCCCTAAGCTTACGTTCTTACTTGCCAATATAGAAACTATTGCACTGGTGACATACTGCAGCATAAATAATCTCCTTTGTATGGCAATCAAATTTTACAGGGATTGAAATGGATATATTATTGATGGAAAGACTACTGCACACAAAAATGGAAGGGCATTGTGAGCATGCCTCACACTTAGTCATGCATCCCGTAGTTGTTTTATATTTAGAATGCCCCATAAAATCATATATGTTTTTGAAACAAATACCTTTTTATAGACTTTGTTAGATGCTTTATCTAAACATTTACATAAAATTATATCATTAGAAATGGACTGCCAATTTCTTCTGATGATATTACTAACTGCTGTGGTGTCAACTGAATATGTGGTAACAAAGGCATGTGCATAATTAACATTTTTTTTGATACATATGATTGTTGAATGCACTAGAACGGTGTTCTATAACATGAATATCATTATGTTCATTTTCTATAGTACATTTGTTAGCAGTCTCATACTGTAAAATGGGCACATACATACCTTGAGCTCTTTTTATTTTAACTTCCCCACTTAATGATCTAAGTAATGCTTTAGGCTACCTCTTATTCAAGAACATGATGGAAAATAAATCAATTTATTTGAGAAAATCACTATGGGCAGGATTCACGAAGGCTTGCACGGAGTGTAAGAGATGTGTAAGACTCCATGCAAGCCTCGCGATCCAGGAACAGCCCGAAACTCCGTGTAAGAGACCAGCTAAAACGTCTCTTACATGGACTGGGCGTAGATATGCTAAATACCTCACTTGTAGCTGAAAGGCATGCAAATGAGGTAGAGTAGCGATCCATGAAACAGAAAGCAGCCCATGTATGAGCCGTTTTAGCTGCAGAAATGTACTCAGTTGACAACTGAGTAAGTTTCTGCAAAAATCACAATGGAGCCATGTCAGCTCCAAATAAAGGGTGCATATGTGTCAGGCAGCATGCCAATGGTCAAATATGTGGCCATTGGCAAGGTATCCCGATGCAAATATGAGAAATAAATATATATTTTTTTAAACGCAGCGCAGCCACGCACAAACAGGCTGCGCTGTATAAAAGATAAAAATGAAGGTTATAAACCCACAAATGTGGGTTTTATGCAATACATGGAATTACAATGCAGGGACCAGCAGACCAAAAACAACATGGCCACCGTTTAGTGGTTGCTAAGGGGGGAAGCTGAGTCTAAGACATGTAACTAAGCATTAGTAGGCAATCTGATGTAAATGAGGGTTAGGATACTGAATCCCACTGTCACATAGCAAATGAGCACATTCTGAGTAGTGTAAGAGATACATAAGGGGGAGGAATAGAGTAGGAGATAGGTGACATCACAGGGGGGAATGGTAGAAAGAAATGCAGTTCATTGGAGGTCAGTGTTACATGACAGATGACAGACACAGATCATGGAAAGAGGAGTGCCACAAGATAAACATGAGAATGTCAAGAAATGGAAGGTGTACACTGTTACTTACACCAAAGTTTCTTGCTGGGCGTGCATGCGCATGTGTGCACGCCATGAGGCACGGGTAGGACAGTGTGCATGCGTGTAAGGCAGACTGAGCATGTGGGAGCCTGTTGGCAGAGTTGTAACACTGTTTGCTCTGGTGTGCGCGTGTTTTAACCCGAATAAGCAGATTCCGAACTGTGTAAGCATGTGTCCGCGCGTGTAAGCCACTGTGAGCGTGTTTCTGCTGGTATGCACGTTGCTTCCCCCTGAGGAAACATAAAGGAAAAAGGAAGCAACAGAATTAGTAGGAAGTTAGCAGGGAATACTGCTGGAGCTAGCAGGTGAAAACAATTAGAAGCAGGCAATTACACAGGCAGAATAGTAGCTCAGCCAAACACTTAAAACTCTGCAAACAGCAGTGCAGGATGTATCTCTCAAGAGACACTGCAAGACAGGAGTAAGCTATTAGAAGTGAAAACTGAAAAAGCTGAACTCAGAGCAGAAATGCTAGGGGCTGCCATAGCTGTCATAATGAGACATAGGCGACTTGCTGAGGGTGGTGACAATGCAGATGGTGCCAGACAACCCACAGTGAGGAGACAGAGAAGAGTGTACAGGCCCAGGGTCACCTACCACAGGTTACATGAGCTGGAAATAGTAGAGCACTATAGAGTGGACAGAGACCTCCTGCAGCAAACTGTCGAGCTGTGCAGGCCACACCTCACACACAGAACAAACAGAGGGGAACCCATCCCAGTGGAAAGCAAGGTATGTGTTGGCCTAAGAATACTAGCAACAGGTACCTTCCAGAGACCAACTGGTGATATGATGGGGATATCACAGGCATCAGACTCCAGGGTACTGCACCAGTTCCTGGATGCCATGTCAGCACATGTCAGTGATTATGTATATTTCCCCAATGCCCGTGAGGTGTTGGCCAGCAATATGCGTCTCTTCCAGCAAATAGCGGAATACCCTGAGGTAGTGGGTGCAATAGACTGCACGCACATACGCATCAAAGCACCAGCCGGTGAGCGGGTTAGGGCCTACATTAACAGTAAGGGCTTCCCCTCCATCAACTGCCAGGTCGTGTGTGATGCCCAGTGCATAATAATGAATGTGTGTGCTGGCTGCCCTGGGAGCTACCATGATTCCCACATCTGACATTTTAGGCAGCTGTACCAGACATTTGCCAATGGGGACATCCCACACGGACACCTAGTGGGGGATGCAGGTTATGCACTGGAGCCGTGGCTGATGACACCCATCAGAAACGCACACACACCTGAACAGGAATGCCACAATGAGGCACATGCACAAACACGTAATGTAATAGAGCGTGTGTTTGGGCTGCTCACGTTACAGTTCCAGTGTCTGGACACATCTGGTGGAGCCTTGCAGTGCTCACCAACTACATGTACCCAAATTGTCATGATATGTGCTATGCTACATAATATGATCTTGAGAAAACAGCTGCAGCAGGACCAGCATAGGGCCGGGCCAAACAGCCCCCCACCATTGCCAAGGCCATCACAGGCAGAGCGTGACTCGGAGGAGGAACAACCTGAGCCTGCCCCAGTAGGCAGAAGGAGGCATGCCCAGTATGCCCTGGCCTTGGCAAAGAGGCAACACATAGCACATACACTGGCTCAATAGGAACCCTGGGAAAGATGCCCCTCTCTGATTCACTCATATAATAACAGGGATGCCTAAAATGACATGACCTGCTCTCAAACATGTACAGGGAGTGTAATATGTGCATCCGACAGATGCAGCCCTGCAGCACCACCTGAGGCATGAATGCCATGTGTTAAGTAATGTAACACCATGTACTATATGCACACTTGGGGACCCTGACTAACATCCAACCTCACCAAACATGAAGCCACAATATGACGATGGGATGATCAATTGCAATAATTGGCTGAAGTAATGCAGTTAGTCAAAGGGGAGCCAATGTGTTCCAGCCTGGGATGACATGCTGAGCATGACATGATGCACCACCTGCTAGGGGTGGCGTGCACCAATCAGTTCAGGCCTCATGGATACTGGCAAAGGCTGTCAGTACCCACAGCATGCCCTGAATAGGTAAGTCTCAAAACACAAACCCACCTTCATAGGTACCACAAGGGATAAGAACCTAGATGTAATGCTACCCAATGCCAGAAGTCTAAACAGCAAGATGCTTGCAGTGTAAACGCACACAGTGTGGAGAATGTTGATATCTGTCCTGTAACATCAAACTGGGTCAAGGCTCACATCAGCACCCTAACACTACCAGGTTACACCTCAGACTGTGCTGTACAGCCTCAAAACATGGAACAAGCTACAACAGGAGGGTGACTAGCAATAGTTGTCAAGGATAACCACACCCCTATGTTGGTACCACAACAACAAGCAGCATGGACTAGCCATGGTCAAGTACCAGTGGCTAAAACTGCCTCCCAGTATATTGCCTGCTACAGACTACCGTCCTAACACCAGGAACTGCACCTGGTCTATGTTGGAATACATGAATATATCAAGCCCCCCCAAACCACATTATATTGGTTGATTGAAAATACCCAGACATACACTGGGAGCATTATACTAGCACCAACACTGTAGGAGAAAAGTTCCTAGATTCCATAAACCAAAATGCCCAGGAACAACGTACCACTCCCACAAGAGGGGTAAGCATACTGGATGTGATAATCAGCAACACGGGTACTGGATGGCAAGATGAGAAGTGTATCCCTCACTGGTAAGACCAGACCATAGAGTAATCACACCGGATATACACATCCTGTCCACAGTCCCTGTCCAGAAAACCACAGTGAAAAACATGTGTAAAGCATAAGTTGCACCCCTCCAAACTGATGTGGAATCCATTAAAGGCCCTGTGCAGGTGCAAAATATGGGACACACCGCAGAACCTGTTATTCAGGCATTCCATGAACACAGCTAGGAATGCTTGATTATTCAATCACAAATAACAACAAGACACAATGCCATACATGCAGGCATCTGGCATGCTGGACTCCAGCCATTACCAAACCATGCAAGAGAATAAGGAAGCTACTACATGATAGAGCAAACATAAAAAGGGAAGTAATCACTGATCAGTAGTATGGCAATAAAATATGTCCACACATACAATCCACTAAGGCCAGCTACAACAAGTAGAATATGTGAATCCTGAGGCAATGTTACACCTGCCCCAAGTACACAGACAACCCTCAACTCCCCCCAATAAATACAAATATATGTGAGAGATGCAATCATTTATCCAAACAGGAGGCTGAGCTCCCCCAACTCAGTACTGTCAAAACTAGTCAGGAGGAGAAGGTAACCACACACACCACAAACCCAGTCCCACATAGACCTAACACAACTGTAAACCAAACACATAAACACAGAAAAACATTCCCAGAGGCCCTAATTACAAACACACCACACCAACAGAGGCCACCAAAGCAGACCCCCAAGCAACCACAACCTCCAAACATAGCACATGCCACATATAGTACACAAAGCTGGTGGGCCAAACAGTCACAGGCCAGAAGGAGAAACAACATACCTGATACAGTTGTAATAGGTGTCTCTATAGGCAGACACACTGCTGTCTCACTAACCAGACTAAACAAGAGAAAGGGTACAGTAAGCTGCCTGTAGGCTGCTACAATACACCACATAACACAAGTACGCAGGTCACCCCAAAGCAAGTAGAAATATGATGCAGTCATTGTCCATGCTGGTGTGAATGACCTGAGATGTACCTCCCTGGACTACATGAAAAGGGACATGGATGAGCTCTCTGAGTATGTACTCCAGGCCGGTATGACACTGGCAGTTTGCAGCATCCTACCCTCACCAAGAATGATGCCACAGTACAAACAAAGAATGATCAGCTGTAACAGGTGGCACAATTACAGCTGCCAGTCCAAGAGGATCTAATGTCTGTCTGCTTGAGATGTCATGCATGACAAGCCATGCTGCTGTTCCAGGGATGGCTTGCACCTGTTACCCCTGGGTGTCTGGATATTGGATAAGGCTTTTGCCACCTCCATAGAGTCGTACTTTAGGCAAGGCTGAAAAGACTAACCCACCACCCTAGAAAACATAAGTGGTAAGAAACATAAGGGTAATGCTGACCAATGCCAGATGTGTAAACCGCAATATGCATGCTCCTGAGGCCCTTCCCAGTATGGAGAACATCGATGTCTGTGCAGTGACAGAAACCTGCTGCAAGCCTACTGACAGCACACCAGCACTACCAGGTTATACCTCATATCATGCGTTATGGCCCCAAAACCTGGACCAAAACATCAAAGGAGGGGGAGTATCCATATGCAGCACAGACACCCATACGTCCAAGTAACTGACAATGCATGAAGCAACTGAGACCACCCATGTGCACCTAACTGTAGTCAAAACTGTTGTACAGTCTGTAGCATGCTTCAGACCACACTCTCACACACAGGAACCCCACCCAGATGTCCTGAAGACACTGGACAGTATGAATGTCCCACCAAATACCAAACAAGGTACTCACAAATTACCACATAGGTGGTAAACCAATATGTATGCAAGGAGTAATCAGGGACCTAGTGACACAAGTGGACAGTAACCTGGTATGTGACACTCACATTGCCAATGTGGCTAGGAAGACTGTCTCTATTGGACACCGTATCATGAAAGGATTCACATCTACATCAACAGAGGTCATTGTGCCCCTGTACTGTTCTCTTATCAGACCCATAATCTAGTACAATGACTCATATGGGATGTACCTTACCTGACACCTGCAGCGGTTAGAAAGACCTCAAAGGTACCTCACCAAGAGGATAAAGGGTCTCAAATATATGTCATATGCTGCCTGGCTGTAGACACCCCAGCTGAATGCAGTCACATACTGCCTACACAGAGGCATTGTATGTCTGTTGTACAAGGCCATGTCCAACACAGGAGTAATGGACATGCTCCACCCCAGGAAAATCAAAGCCATTGGAGCTGTGAGAGTGACAGATGTCATCCTCAACACATAATGAAATAGGATGTGCTAGAGGGACAGATACATAACCCAGAGGCTCCCCACACCCTGAAACAGGATCCCACTCCATGTTAGGCAGAGCCCTTCACTGACACCCCTCAACAGGAATATTGCCAAGTGGATGGATGATCCTAGATGTACACTGGGGGACTTCACTGTGTCACATCCAGACAGAGGCACAGTAAAGTAAATCATAAATGGCCATACTGTTCACATAGCAAGGGGAGGCGAAAGACACACACACTCTGGCTAGGCTTACAAATGCCCTAGGGTGGATAGCCTAGTATGAACCTATGAACTTATGAAGATACAAATTGTACAGGACACTAAGGATAATCACAAGGCTTACTCAACTGATGGTAGGAACCATGTTGGGAATTCACAGATATGCTCCAAATCACACAAATATTACAAACAACATACCAAACACACACAAATATTGCCAAAATACAACCTGACAGGGGCAGTGCAACCCCCCCCCCCCAGAATGCAAAATATCTATCCCAGCAGACTACTGGCCCCCTGACATTGCATGCTGAGGTAACAGCCAGTATCTACAAAGCAAAACACACAGCAAAGGTATGAGATGGTGTCCTGGGCTGAGTCCAACATGGACTCCAAAAATAATGGAATGCCAAATCACACTACTGCTCAATGTCAGCCTTACCACAGGATATGTACCCAAAGAGCAGTGTACAAGAACAGTGGTCCTCCTCATCAAATGTGTTGCCTGAATGGATACTGCAAACTACCATCCCAGGATCCTGACAAGCTTGGTCTGCACAGCTATGGAAAGGATCAGCATGTACCGCAGACATAAAGCTATCGGGGACCTACTGACACTGGACCCTACCCAGTGTGGCTGTCGTAAGGGCAGATCCTGCCCCTAAACATGTTTGACCCATTTGAAACAGTCATTCAGGTCATTGATGAGGGCAATGTGGTCCACACAGCATAGGTGGACCTTGCAAATGCTTCCATACAATACCCTACGTGTTCAGTATGGATATGTACACCAGCTTAAATATAAACCCCCATGTCAGTAGAGGGGTTGCAAACCAGACCAAGGACAGAACTGACATGGTCAGACATGCTGCATCCATGTCAGACTACAAACCAGATATAAGTGGCATCCCACAAGGCTTGGTCCTGGGACCTCCCTCATGTATATATGTCCCATAGGTACAGGCCAACATGGAAGGACTGTGACTGAACATGTATGCAGAGGAGTACAAACTGCCCACCATATCTGACCCCCAGCTGACACAAGCATCCCACAAAAGGGCCACATAGAAACAGACAACTGGTGCCATAGCCATGTCAGCAAGCTAATTGCAGAAATGTGTATAGTCATCCACCGTGGATATACAGTAAGTGCCCACCAATTACCACACAGGTGTTAACCCATTATGTACCTAACATGTAATGAGAGACCTGGGGACACAAGGTGATAGATATCCTGCATTGGACAAACATGTGGCTGTAGTGTTCACAGAAACATACCATATACCCACCTAATCATGAAGGTTGTCAGATCTAGAAAAGGGGAGGTCACTGTGGCTCTGCAGTCATCCTTCATCAGCGTTACAATTGACTACAATAGCCCCTGTGGGATGTACCTCAGCAGACACCTCCATCAACTGTAAAGTCCACAACAGTACCTCACCAGGAGTAGCAAAGAGCTTGAACAGATCCCATGTGTTGCCTGATTAAACAAACTGCAGCTCCACACACTGCCATACTGCCCATCCAGAGGCAAGCTGTGCCTGATGTATAAATCCATGTCCAAGCTGGACTCAATGAACATGCTGCAACTTGTACAATCTGAATGGCAGTGAGCTATGCACATGAGAGACCTGAACCCCAGCACTGACATACATAGGACAAGCTGTACTGAATGATCCATAACACAGAAGCCACCCCCACTCTTGAGTAAACTCCCAGTTCAGGTTAGCCAGAGAGTCACCCATCGACACTCCTCAAGAGGAATCTTGATGAGTGGATGGGAGATGGTAGGTTTACCCTGGGTATCACTGTTATGTCACAGGTAGACGGAGGCACTGTATACTAACCATGACATATGTCATGGCAAACTCCAGTTACAATGTGTGTCGAATTACAAACACACTCTCTGACTAGCATTAGAAATGGCCTAGGGCACATCGCTAGTGTTTGCCAATGTCCACCTATGTTGTGGAATACACTACCAATGTTGGACAAGCCTGGTTTAGGTAGTCCATATCTGAACATAATGCAACATGTTCATATGTGCACAACTGGCCCCTACACAGTCTGTTGTGCTCACTATGAAGATTTGAAGCAGTGATAGGACTAAAGCCCAGGATACTGTCCACCACAGTGAAAGTACTGAACCAGTACACTATACGGTACTACAGTGTTAGGTCAGTATGAAAGGATGTTGACAACTGTATGCAAAGTATCACATGCAATCCCTGCAGGCACAGTATAATCCCTGTTGTATTCAGACACGAAGCAGCTGGCCAGTAAGTACACATGACACCCAATACACAACCATAAACGTGAGATATTGTTGAAAAATAAACAACATGCCATGGAAAGGCCAAACTGGGCATGCTCACACACTTAGGCCATATCTCTGTTTAGCAGCTGGCCACACATATCTGGTATTTGTACGTATCATTCCAGGAACCAACCACATCACAGCAATCTGCCCAGTGCACACAGCAAATGACTACAGAGACATAAGTGATATATTGGATCCCCCTCATATTCAAACATCTTCCACAGATACACAAGTTGTTCATAGAAACAGGGAATGCTATGGCAATAAGACCTGCAAACAGTCTATCAGCAACAAATATTGTGCATCTGACAATTAAACATATGGGTGTAGAGGTCAATACTAGGCTGTTTGCCCTAGGGAATGACAGCTTAGCCAGAATGTGCTTGGCATCTGCATCCCCAGTACAGTAGGCTACTGTGCCACTGTAAAGTAGGTCACATAAGGCATTGTGTGAGGCAAGTGTGCTGTGCCTCTGTCAAGCAGGGACACAGTGGAGATCCCAGGGTTTGAATGTGCTAAGCCACATCCATGTTGTTGGTGTGTGCTGGAAGAGGGTTGCTGAGGACCTCTAACAGTAAGTGGGCATCAATAACAGACTGAGGGGAGCCCTATCTGCATTGTCCGGACAATTTCACTGTCAACACTGTGTTGTGATGATTATGTGGGATTGAAGTGTCGTGCTGGTACTGTTCAGAGATGTCCTCCCTCTGTGGGCTACAGCTCTGCAATGTATTAGCTCACTCTGTCTGTTGGACAGCTCATATATGGCTGGTGTACACCTGACAGGTGTCCTGTTGTGGAGCAGTCATGGGTATATGTGGGATAGCATGAGCAAAGCAAACCTTACACATGCTCATAGAATGCAATTGTCAAGGATTATGCAGAGTGGCCAGTATAGTCCCCCAGCATGGGTCCTTTGAAGTCGTCCACCCCAGTCTTCACAAGTGTAGAGTCTGCTTGTGCTAAATACAGTTTGTTTGCAGTGACAACCTTGCCTGGGGGTGGGGGTGGGATATGGATGTCCAGGGAAAGGTGGGTATGGTCAGATATCAAAAATGGTGGTCTACCTCTGGTGTGGAACAGTGAGTACCCATGTTGCAGATGGACAGGTGCAATATGTATTCCCCCATGTGGCTGTGGTGAGTGGTTCTGCCATAGCACATGGACCCACAAATTGTAGTGGCTGTAGGGTAATGTTGTAGAGGCCTGAGTAGTTCCCAAACACAATATGCCTGTACCTGATGTTAACAACTGGAATGGTGTATGTGAACACCTGCATATCCCAGCACTGTTCCCAGAGAAGCAAAGTGTGTGTCCTGGATGTGGGAGGGGTGTTCTGGACTGGTTGTGTTGTGTGTTACAGGTCCTGTGGTCACGAAGCATGGTATAGAACATAACCTGCCAGTGCAATGTACATATCTGACCCTGAAGTAGGTGGCTGCAAATGCATATTTATGCTATCCCCCACCTGACAGGTAGTACTAGATGTACATACCTCTGTAGAAATAAAGATGTCAGCACCCTATAAATACTGCAGGTGCAGAACAGATGCCCAGTAATTCAGATAGCGTGCTCTGCTAATGCGTCTCCCTCAAGTGTCATAATATAGTTAGGTAGGAGTCTGAACCATGCAAATGCTCAGTGTGTGTGTGTGTGTGTGTGTGTGTGTGTGTGGGTGAGCGGGGTTGTTATGTGTGCAAGTCTGTGTGAGGGAAATGTCCCTTTTGGCAACTGGGAAAACACTCTACAGGATGCACATTCCCCTTTCTAAACACTGATGATGTCAGCACCCTATAAGTACAGCAGGAGAAGTGAAACCTCCCAATAATGGGAATAGCATGCTCTGCTAATGCGTCCGTCTCGAGTATCATAACATAGTAAGGTAGGGGTTTGAATCCTACAAATGCCCAGTGTATGTGGAGGGGGGTTAGTGTGTGTGCAAGTCTGTGTAAGGGAAATGTCCCTTTTGGCAACTGGGAAAACACTCTACAGGATGCACATTCCCCTTTCTAAACACTGATTATGTCAGCACCCTATAAGTACAGCATGAGAAGGAAAACCTCCTAGTAATGCGAATAGCGTGCTCTGCTAATGTGTCCGTCTCGAGTGTCATAACATAGTTAGGTAGGGGTTTGAATCCTGCAAATGCCCTGTGTGTGTGTGTTGGGGGGTAGTAGGGTGTGTGTAATTGCAAGTGTAAGAGAACAGTTCCTTTTGGCAACTACTAAAATACACCAGATGCTGCATATTCCCCCAGTAAACACAGGTAATGTCACCACACTATCAGTACAGCCAAACAGGGCTAATTGCCCAGTAATGCCAATAGTGCGCTCTGCTACTGGGTCTATTACCACTGTCAGAGCACAGATAGGTATGTTTTGGAAACCCACAACTGCCACGTGTGGTTGTGTCACACAATATGACCATGTATGGGTTGTTGTTCATAACAATGCATGACATTGCTTAAACCAGCAATGGCAATGCACACATGATGTATGTGTGTGACACATACACATATATACCTGTGACCTTCAGTAGTTACCATGTCTGACAAGTGCCTCAAGTGGATAAATGGTATTTGCAATGCATAACATTATGACTGTGTCTTACTGTGCAGGGGCCGCATGCGGTATGTGTATATACAATGTGAGTTGTATATGGTATAATCCTAACAGCAGGGGATACGCATCTGGTCTGGGTCATACAGTCTACATTTAGTCGATGAACAGGTGCTGCATGTTCCCACCTTTTGTGGGAGTGGTAACATGTTGTTCCACTGCAATTCAGTGACTACATGCTGGGAACCTTTCAGCTAGTGTGTTGTAGCTACAGTAATGCTCACACACAATGTTTGGCTGGATGCAGTCCAGCCATATAAAGACATATCTAGAGACTGTCATATTGCCAGTGTTGTTAGGGAGGACAGGTGGGTTTCCTGTATATGGGAGGGTTGTGTGTGCCAGGCTGTGAACCAGAAGGCAGTCCAACACACTGTCAGCTGCTCATGGATAGGCCCTGATGCTTTGTGCTGTGCCAACAACCTGGAGGTGTGTGTATCTGTGGTGCCTTGAGATACCACCCCCCTGTCCATGTGTGTTACATGTGTAGGGGACGACATGCATGGTATGAGGTATAACCTAGCAGTGATGGGTTGCACCTGTGAGCCGTGAATCAGGAATCTGTTACTGCACAGATATTGCAGTTTACCATGCTGAGGACAGTGTCCAGTGCATGCATCTTGCGGTGTACACTGCTGGTGTTGTGTAGCATTACTGTTAGTGTCCTATCCTGTGTGCTACCCATGGAGGTGGCTATGTAATCCGTGTCCTGCAGCGAAAGGCACTATGTGTGTATCAAGGGGCTTCGCCAATATACAATGGCCCATGGGTGTCAGGTGCAAGCTGCCCCTCGCAAATCATTGTGGCTTCCCTAGCATGTAAGCACATGTTGACAGCCATTGGATACCCTATGAATGACATTGGAGATTGAGCAGAATGTAGACATAGAACACCTTTCCTACATATTGTGGTAGCATACCTGGTGAGGGTATGATGTCATCCAAGGTCAGGCTCATACTGGCCCGTGCGACATGCTGAGAGAGCCCTTCTATGTTCCCTATCATGTAGTCCAGGAGATACGTCTCAGGTCATCTATAGTGGCATGGACAATGACTGAGTCATATGTGTCTATGCCTCTGACTGACCTGTATGCATGTGTTTTGTGGTAGACCATAGTGCCCCACGGGCATATCACTGTGACCTTCATCATGTACAGCCTGTTGAGCGGGACCCCACTGCAGCGGCCAAAAGAGGTACCTGACACATCTGTAGCAGGTGTGTTGTGTAGCCCAACAGGCTGTGAGTGTGTGGCACATGGGATGTGTGTGCCATGTGTGGCATGTGCTCTGTTCCGACTTAACGTATGCCTGTGTGCCAGCTGCAGAGGTGTGTGATGCTCATGCAGGATGCTATTCTGAGTCTCCAAGTATGCCCCAGTGTGTTCAGATTGCTGTCAGTGCGGGTCTATGTCAGACTGGTATTGTAGTCACTGTAGTATGTCATGCCACCTGACAGGGTATGGCAGTACTGGGTTCAGAGTGCTCAGTCCCCAGATTGGCTATGTGGTGGCATCTCACACATGTGTTGTACATTCCTGGCCAGGGGAGAGGGTTGACTGCATACATGTGGCAGCTGTGACATTGCCACATGACTCACATAAACCACAACTGGACCATAGAGGTGATTCACAGGTTACCTTTGCACATGCTACCATAGTAGTATGATTGCCATGGTGATTACCAACACATAGGGCCAATGGGGAACAACATACTGAAGGTGAGTATGTGTGGGTGTACTGCTACTGATTTCATAGCACTGGCATATATGACTGCACATGTGGGTAAATGCCAGGTAAGTCATATGCAATGTGTCACAGGCAACGTACATGCGAACAGGACAGACAGTGATGTTCTGTCAGGTGGAAGATTGACATACGTATAGTACACTATGCAGATGTCACTAGGAATCCACAGAAGGTCTGTAAATCTGCATTGCAGGCGGAATCAGTGTTCCAGGGAATCTCAAGCAAACATGCATGCAAACAAAGCTACAGTAAGCAGGTCTGGAAGTAGTCCATTTTACAAAAAAGAAGGGGTAACACTTCCAGTAGGTAACAGTGCAAATATGCAGGCACTATCAACATGTACCCAGGAATGCACAGCTCAGATGTCCATGGTAGAACTGATATTATGTCATATTTAATTGTAATTTGAATTAAATTGGTACTGCACACATATCAACATGCGCAAACATTCACATTGCAAAGTCGTTATGGGCAACATGCCACCATTAGTGTACATGTCCATCTTGCGTATCACTACTTGCATTAGCTTCTCCCCTGTGCTACCTATGTATGTGGCTATCTGTTGACATCCTTATCACCGGTATGCAATAATGTGCAGCTGTTACACTATGGTACTTACTATGAGTGTAGATAACAATTCAGGACAGTCATACAGTTACTGCATCAGGCATGCTGGGATATACACACAATCATATCAGCACACTGTACTGTTACCAACATGATACTAGTAATACACTTCTATGTAGTCACCCTGTGCATCAGCAACATGTTTACCTGTTCCTGCACTGATGTTGGAGATTGCAGGAGGTGGCACAGTTTCATCATATGCACAGGGTGTGAATTAGGTATGCCTGAGTCTGCCACTGATACCACCAATTGACATGTATGTGTATGTGTGTTGGTGAGGGACAGCAGTACAGGGTGGGGCACTGTTGGTGCAGTGTGTGCATGTGGTAGCCCTAGGTGTTAACATTTCGCATGTGTGTATGCATGCACACAGTTCCACCTCATGGCTGCCATATACTGGAGTTTGTGGACAGCCACAGACTGCACCTGCCAGGTCATACAGATCAGTGTCTGTGGGCACGGACACGGACATGGTACCTGTGCCTGGCAGGGGTGCTACAGACCGTATCCGGTACTAAGCCAGACTGGGTACTGTCATCAGAAGCGGGAGTTTGTTGACTGGACACAGGTCCCTGTTGGGACTGTCCAGAGCCACGTGCACATGGTCTCCTGGGGCGGTCTGATGACAGCACAGACCCAGCATTGCTGGGGCTGCTGCTGGCACTATGGGGGCATCCGCGGGCCTGTTGTCGTCTGCACCGACTGCCAGTTGCTGCTGTTGCTGGCATACGGCCACGTCGACGATGCAACCATCCACCATTGCCCTGGCTCATGGACATGT
This sequence comes from Protopterus annectens, assembly GCF_019279795.1. Classification (NCBI taxonomy): domain Eukaryota; kingdom Metazoa; phylum Chordata; order Ceratodontiformes; family Protopteridae; genus Protopterus; species Protopterus annectens. The sequence continues at coordinate 1,679,235,803 of NC_056743.1, forward strand.
GGTTGTGGAACTGCTGTAATATGTCCCCACAACGTCTGTCTATGACATCGGTGAAATTACGGATAGCATCAGCGATGTCACGCATACTGTCAGTCATGGATGTGTGACATGCTCTCAGCTCCCTCAGACCCTGTCTGGTGTACCTTTCCATACGTGACTGTGCCTGCATGACAGCCCGAAACATAGCTGAGGTTGACAGACCTCTTTGGGCATGTCTGCCAGAGGTAGTACGCCCACGGATGCTTCCACGAGAATCCATGGGCAACTGTCTGTGTGGTACCATCTCAGGACCCTGCCCATGGCTGCTGTGTGGGGAAGCATGTGCCACAGATACCACATTACCCTGGTCAATGCCCACTGTATCCAGTCCATCACCTAGGGACAATGGTGACATAGGATGTACTGGCAGGATGACTGTGCGCAATGATGGGGTTGGCAGCTGTGTACTGTCAATTGGCTGACCAATGACGGACCCTGACACACCTTCCTGTGCCATTACACAGATATCATCATTATCAGTACCTGTGGCACCAGATTCAGGTTCCCTGCTGCAGGACACCAGAGCAGCACCAGAACCTGTGGGAGGAAGACAGGAAACACAGTTTACAATGTCTACACAGTGTTACCACTGATGCACTAATGCACACATGCACACGTGGACACATGCACACATGCACACATGCACACGTGGACACAGGCACACATGCACACATGCACACATGCACACGTGGACACAGGCACACATGCCCACATGCACACATGCACACGTGGACACGTGCACACATGCACACGTGGACACAGGCACACACATGCACACATGCACGCATGCACACACACACACATGCACACATGGACACACGCACACATGCACACATGCACACCCTGAAGTATACACACAGAGCACTACTGAGTTACACTATTATTACTAGCACTATCAGGACTATTATAGGTATTATTAAAACACACTCACCAGCATGGATGGGCTGCCTTGCTATAACACCGGAGGGACCTGCAGAAATGAGGGGATTAATGTCAGTGGGCACAACTGTGCCATTGATACTGTGTATGATACAGTTCAGTAGTACACCAGTTGCCTTTCACATGTCAGCTGCTGATATTGGCAATATCACACCTGCACAATTACATACTATGTTGACAGCTACATACCAAGGACACACCTTACACATGCATAAACTAACAGTGTACAGAACAGTCAAGTGTACATATGGCATATTACCTGCACGCTCCATGTCGTGTTGCTGTGTGGATCCAGCCTCCATCATAATGCAGGTGTGTTGCTGTTGATGTTCCTGGGCTGGAGCCACAACACTTAGGAGTAGCCCCTCCAGTCAGCTGAGGGTGGGATGTGTGGCCACCCCACCTCCTGTGGTGACCTGTTGCCTGTGGATATCCGACGCATGCCGACGGACATTTCTGATTAAATCACTGCAGTGATGTCGTACCTGCTCATATGTCTTATTATGCGTGCCAATGTCATTTACCCTACGGACAAGGTTTTGCCACAGTGCAGCCCTCTCCTGTTAATTCTGGCTGGTGCGGGAAGACAGTATGTCATAATCCTGCACCAGGCTCTGGTGTATCTCTTCATCTTCTGCAGCAGAGTAGGCAGGATTTCGCTGATGCGCCATGTCCCTGAAAGAGAACACAAACAGGATATCAGCAAACTATGTCAGCAATATATGGCACACATACTATACATGATACTCAACTGTAGTGATGTACTACTACTCCCATATGTAGCACGTGTGTGTCTCTTGGTGGATACACATGTACATGGCCAGATATCAGTGCTCAGCCAACACCTGTGCAACAATACCTGCCACATTCCATACAACATAGTACCAAGCCCCATCGGTCAGCACACTGAGACAGGTCCAATGCACAACCTCACTCTGGGGGTTCATACCAAGGTACTGTATGTGGAACGCCATCCAGTAGTGTGATCTGGACACAAATTAATCGGCCTGGATATACATATCCCACCACCACCACCGGCACAGTAGACTACTTTGATATATATGTGAATAGACAGATTTTCACTTGTTAGGACTGACATGGTATCCATGCAGCCCACTGGGCCAGTGGAAGCCACAACCCACAATGCTGACCCCTGTGCGAATGCTTCCCATGGACATCCCAAAGACTGCATGGAACATGCACACACATTTCTAACCCAGACCCTATGCACAAAGGTTAAGCATCCTGTCTGGTGGACCCCAGCCAAAGGTAAATTGTATAATGATAGAAGGAGGCTACTGCAGGACAGAGCAGATTCACATTAAGGGAAGGCATCTGTGGTCAGCACTGTTAATAAGCTAAGGTCTCTCATAACAACATCCACGGCCAACTCTGAGAGGGAAATGGCCACAGACACTATAGATAACCACAAAGCCTTCTTCAGTTTTGTTAGACATATGGACCAAAAGCCTCAGATATGCTCTGAGTTACTACACACCTACTTAACATTCACTGAACCCACAGATATTGGCAACATTCTGGCAGACAGGTTCAGTGCAAATATCCCCCCTCCCTCTCCCCCACACTTAGAAATACTTATCACAGCTGAATGTAACCTCTCTATCATCTCAGATGTCCAGGTGAGGGCTGCCCTCTTCAAAGCAGAGCACACAGCATCAATGTGACCTTATGGTATCCCTGGATGTGTGCTACGTGAACTCCAAGAGGAGATACAACCGCATATAAAACTGATATTTAACCTTGGCCTTACTACGGGATATGTACCTGAACACTGGCATACAGCAACAGTGGTCCCACTCCATGAAGGAGGCACCTCTACTGATCCTGGGAACTACCGCCCCATAAGCTTAACCAGCCTGGTCTGCAAAGCTGTGGAATGATTCATTATGGGATGCATATACAGCGATATTGGGTACCTGCAGACACTTGATCCCACCCAGTTTGCCTTTGTGATGGGCTGATCCTGCCTGTTGAACCTGGTTGACCTTTTCAAAACAGTCACTACAGCCATTGATGAGGGCAAAGCAGTCCATACAGCCTACCTGGACTTGCCTAAGGCCTTCAACACAGTACTCCACTCAGGCATCATAGACAAGCTCATCAGCTTACATGTTACTACATATGTCACATGATGGGTTGCACACTGGTTGAACTACAGAATCCATAAAATCAATATTGCGGGAGCCATGTCAGACTCAAAGCCAGTCACATGTGGTATGCCACCCCTCTTTTTTGGCATTTACTTCTCAGATGTGAAAGCAAACATGTGCGGGTTGTGGATGACAAAGTTCCCAGATGACTGCAAACTAAGCGCCATAGTCATTACACCAGCTGACACACACATCCTACAGACAGGCCTCACTGAAATGGACAACTGGTGCCAGAATCATGGCCTAACACTGAATGACATGTAATGTATAGTCATCCCCTTTGAGTGAAACTACATGCACACAACTTATCACATAGACATACATATAGATACAGACCAATAACACATATGGAGGGTTCACAGTATGTAGACTATTAACTTGTTACTTTACATTACCTGTGTTTGTTTCAGCTGGTTGCATTACCATTACTATAGCTTCCTGCTGCTGCTAGCCCAGCTTGATACTGATACTGATGACAGCTTCAACTTAGTTTGTCTTAGTGTGTTTTTGTTTGTGTTTTTCTTTCTTTTTTTCTTTCTCTCTCTCTCTCTCTCTGCCTCCAGACGGTGCAATGAAAGTATCGCATGTGTGGAGTGGGAGTACAGGATGCTTTTGCAGGTATCTGCATAAGTCCATGTGATGGCCTCTGCACCAATTGTAAGCCAGCATTTGCTAATTGCATGCAGCCAGTTGTGTACTGATTGCAGTTCTCACTGTGATTTCAGGACAGTGCTATAAAAAGGATATGTGAGATAGGCGTTGCCCTTTCAGATTGTAAGGTATGCTGTGGACACTGTTCTGTGTGTGTAAAGGTTAGTATCTCTCTCATGATTCAGGCTGTGTTGTAGATTCACATTTCTCCATTCATCTCTCCTGTTTCTTGTACTAAGTGTGTATGTACACCGACACCTACAACTATATATATATATATATATATATATATATATATATATATATATATATATATATATATATATATACATACATTTATAAATGTATAATAACTGACATTATTACCTACTAGCTACCAACTAGCATGGCTGTTTCTGTTCACACACTAGTATTATAGAAATCCACTAGATTTGACAGTAAATATACATGACATGCTTTGTGTACTACACATCCTATATTCCATTTACATTCATTCCTACTATTATATGATATATTTATTGTAGCACAATGTTCTTGTATAACAATCATGGCTTAGTGGTAAGTCATGCAGACTACTGTTTCCAAGGTCCTGGGTTCGGGACTAAAAGTGGGATTTTATTTTGCTTTTGAACTGACTACAGGACCTATCAATCAGAGTGACTAAAGCACTTTTCAGCAGTTGTAACCAGGTTAGCGCTGGTTTGCATGGAGCTCCCGCATGCGCACTGGCGTTCAGCTCCACGCACACCCGCTTACAACCTCTTAACAGTGCTTACTCTGGTGCACAACCGCGCTATTTTCTTTGAAAGAAATGAAAATGGGGAGACAGGAAAGTGGTGAAAAAGGGGTCACAAAGAGGGTAAGACAGTAGGGAAACAAGCTTGGGTTTTGCCGGAGGGATGTAGGTAAGGCCCATAGCTGCCCATTTCTTCATCAGCAACAGCTGTGCATATGTTTGTAATTTGGTGTGACATTTGAAACCTTCCACCCCTGAGAGAGGTGTCAGGACAACAATAATATTTGTACAGCCAATTGTAATTGATAGTTTCCATGTCCAGAAGACATGTGTGTGGAATGGGCAGCTATGTATGGGGCGTAATTTTTTTGTGGGTACAGAGTGCCCTTTTTTTTTTTTTCAGGTGAGAGTGATATGTCAGGTAAAGGAAGTCGGTATAGCTGGGGAGGTAGGTTGGGTAGGTCAACAGACAAGACAAACAAGATGCATACAGGGGCGGTGTATGACACGTGTGGGGGGGGTTACACAATTGACGGGGACGGATGTTTGGATATCCAGAGCCCATCAGCCCACAGATGGCAACAGTGGAACTGATATCCCCACCCATGGGCAGTTGCCACTGTTCCTTCACTGCCCAGGATGGGGCTGTGCTGGGGGCTATGTAGGCCGGGCAACAGGCATGCCCGTAAGTTGTGCCACCTGTGCCTCAAGCTGGCGTAGGGGCCCAAGAACAGATTCCTGGATCTCCCTACACACCACAGTCCGGACGCTACGGAGGGTGAGTGGTGGTTCTCCTCTGGCCACACTTGCAGAGGGGGGACGGGCCCCATCCCCTGCAGCGCTTCCACCCACAGGTGGCACAGGGCCACCGGAGGAGGGTCCAGACTTGTCACTAGTGCCAGGTGCACACGCCAGCTGAGGTGGGAGAGGTGGGTCCGCTGGAACCCGCCTTCCCTGTCATCCTATGTTTTGCATTATGTCATGACAGTTTGGGTTAGTAACATGCAATACCATTCACAATTAGTTGTAACATCATGCATTAGTATTCCCATTAAACAAACACCCAGATATTCACACCATTGAACAGCGAGCATAACACATGCATAATTTGAACAGCAATACACAGTCCAACAACATGCAGGGTTGATTGATGGCAACAGGCCATCAGGGTTGGATGTGTGAACAGGGCAGATGCATCAACGAACATGCAAATATGTATGACCCAACAGGACAAATGTCCAGGGGTGTTAATTGTGATTGCACATACCAATTTCACGTGGAATGGATTATATGTGGTTATAGGGTGGGGTGAAGAAAATAGAATTAACACCTTCAAATACCAATACATATGCTGTACATTTCTAATTGCTGCAGATATATACACACTACAGTTCTACCTGCAGTTTCCTATGTGATAACTACTTCAAGTTGGTGATAGGACTGTTACTGCAACATCAATATACATTTTATTGTTATTCATACACGTTCATATCTGGATTTGTTCAGCTACATCATCCTGCTACATTTGCTTTATATAGCTATAGACAACTGTGGATGTTTGGTATTTATGGCAATCATACTATCTGCATATTGCAGACTGAGAGCAACATATCCAGATCTTGGGATACACATTCCAGCTGCAGCAACATTTTAAACATATTTTGCAGTTTGGTTCTGCTTGTCACATTCATTTCATTCTGTACTGACTGCAGTATACTTTATTCAGGGGTTATTACTACTTTATTGGTGGATTCATAACTCTTTCTCACACTCTCTCACTTGTTTTAATTTTACAATTCAGGATGGTACTTACTTCAAAGCTTTACTGACATGTTTTACCTGTAGTTATTACAATCCTTTCCAACAGTCTCACTTCTGTCATCTTTCAGTATTTCAACAGGGATATATTTCACACGTGTTTTGCTCATCTTCTGCAGCTGTACTTTTCAGCCTGCTGCAGGTTGTGTACTATTATATTACAGGTGGGGCATCTTTATTTCAGACTTTATTTCAGACATTTTCATTTTTCTGTTTGGATTACAGACTGCAACACAATTTTGTAATCAAGCAATACTTGCAAACACTCTTACACTGTTACTTGCACATTTTATTACTTAGTGACTACACTGCACTCTTTTGCTAACTGTCATACTTTTATATTTCTTTACAGTTACTGGGAGAGGATTACTGACCTGCCTGGTGGCACAACCGCACCAGCCTATTGCCATAGGCTCTGCAGTTCGCAGAACGGACACCTGCAGCTGTAATATAAATAAAGTAATATTGGAATACACATCTCCATAATATCAGCTAGTTTAAATTCTTAAATACATAATTAAATGTAACTTACTCAGTAGTGGGGCGTTGGGCATTTGCCGGGCCTCCTGGATCCAAAGGTTCAATTGGTCCTGCTTACATCTCTCCTGCTTACATCTCTTCAGGTCTGCATGGTGGTGACGGACCTGCTCACCAGTCCTTGGAATCCCTGTGGCACTGGTGAGATCATGAGCCAACCTGTCCCACGCCTCAGCCCTATATGCTCCCCACAGGACCTGGCCCTGCATGAGTTGGGCCTCATGATTGTGGACAAGGAGCCAGACCATATATCTGGACTCCTCAATGCCCCACCTCTGTGCTCGAAAGCAACTACCCTCACCTACTCCTGACATTCTGGCTGCAAGTTAGTTCTACAATCGGTTATGCTGTGTATTCCCACCTACGGGGCTTATATATGCCGTTTTTCCCACACTTATCTGTGATTGGCCATTTTGGAATTGTATCAGCTTCACAAAACCTGCTTTATCGTGCTCCACTTTCTATTCATTCCTATATATTTGCTATTACTACATTTTAAAGTACAGCTGTCATGGCTTAGTGGTTCAGTACCTTGACTATGGTGCATGGTATCCTGGGTTCGAACCTAGCCACTGCTTTTTATATTTTATGACTGTCTAGAGAGGCTATGGGGTGTGTCTGTGTAAAGGCAGTTTTGTTACAGCTTGCTCAACGTTGCCCGTCGGTTAGCTTGTTGGCACGGTGCGCAGCTCCGCGCAAACGGGTTACGCTGGTTTACACCTCATTTGGCTGTCAGCATGCATATTACGCTCAGCTCAGCTACGGGCACACAGTTTCAGCGTGTTAAAACACGGCTCCCCTACGGGCACTCATTTTGCACCTGTTAAACCACTGCTCACCTACGGGCAGATGCACTCACCTTGTTAAACTGTAGCTCAGCTATAGGCACATCTGGCATTTTTTATTATTTTATCTCACATTTCTTCTAAATTAATGGCCTATTTCATTACATTTTACATAAAATATAATTTTATATGTGTACATATATGTCAGGGACTGGTTTCGTGCTTATTTCACTGAAAATAAAAATTGATGTTGTTTGGGCTTGAACCATGACTGCCTGCTCTTCAGCCAATGTTTCTACCGCTACACTATTGCTTTTTGGCTTACTTTGCATAGTTAGTTCTTATATGCTTTTCCACTTATTGCTAACTGTGGCTGAGCTACAGGCACGCCCGCGCAAATGAGCGCACTCACGGGCAAACATCTTTACAGTTTAAAAAAAATATTAAACATGTTCATTTATATGATTTTATGTTCATAGTCTGTGGGGGCATGTGTTGTGTTGTGTTTATTCACATTTCCGTGTACTCTGTCGTGGGGGTTTACTTTGGGCACTTTTACTCTTCTGGGGGCGTGTCCGCTTGCATACGGACATGCCCCCTACTGTCTTCCACGGACCATGTTAGCCTTAGGTGTGATTCAGCATGCCCTCATGCATATGCATGACATGCTGATGTCACACCGTTTAACTGCAACCTCCGTGTAAGCCTTGTATCTCTTGCACGGAGGCTTTGTGAATCCTGCCCTTTGTCTAGACACCATTTTTGCTGCCCTCACAAATTTGCCTTTGACAACTGCCCGCTTTTGATGTTGTGGATGGCAGCTGGTATAATGTAAAAACATATTAGAATATGTGGGCTTCCGACAGATTTGGGAAGCAAGTCTTAAGCTACCTGAAGTATTTTCTTTTCTTAACTGGACATCTAAATATGCAATAGAATCCTAGCCTACATTATGCATGAATTAAAAAAAAAACTATAGTATTTTTAGTATACATTATAAAATCATCAATTTTATCCACGCTGCCTGTCCAAGCTATAAAGATGTCATCCAGGAAGTGTGTGTACATGCTCCAAGAATCTCTATAATGCCTGTTAAATAAAAACTTCTCCACCCATGAGGCCATGACTATATTTGCATACAAAGGCCCACAAACTGCTCCCATCACAATACCTTTATTTTGATGAAAATAATGGTCTTCAAAAAATAAATAATTATTATGTAATACAATGTCCATGAAAGTACTGAGTCCATTATTTCTACTGTTATTTAAAATTACTGAGTTAAATATTCTGAAAACCATTAAAGGCCAACTGTGTGCAGGATGTAGCTGAATAAATCTTGCACATCAATAATGATAAAAGTTATTTCTGAAACATTGCTTAACTGGCTTACTCTTTTCGAAAACTCCCAAGAGTCTTTGCAAATATGATAGATATTGTATACATTTTGGTTTAACATTTTGTCAATGTATTGTGCTATAAAACTTGTTTTTGACGTGGCTGCATCAACAATAGGTCGAAAAGGTAGACAATCAACATTTTTGTGGATTTGGGGCATGCCGAATATTGTTGGAAGTTTAGGTTCTTTAACAGACAAAAAATTAAATTCATCCAGTTGGATGTCACCCTGCATGAGCATGTCATATAAACAGCACCAATTTTGTGGTATGCAACATCTACCTCATTAATAGATTCATCTGTGTAAGTTATCTGAGCAGTACTGTGAGACATTCAAGTGTATAAGGCATTCAATATCCTTGTTTGTATAAAACTAGCAGAAAACAACAAATAGACCCAGTAAAGACAGCAGGACTTGTAGATAAGTCCGTCTTTAATGCACAAACAAAACCTGGACATAAGCGCTTTCGTAGTATCACTACTTCATCAGATGTAACACACTATTACATAACCCCTCCTTAAATACTCTAAAGCAAGGTCACATGTAGAGCACATATAAAGGTAAAAGCACTATAAAATAATACATAATTGCTTAAAACACCTTACAAAACATAATTAATTTCTATACAAAATATGTAAAATATTCTAAAACAACTAACCCTTCATATGTTACTATGAAAAAATCATTTAAAAAATTCCTGCTGTCGCCACTGGGTCCATTTGTTGTTTTCTACTTGTTTTATACATTTTTGTGGAAGGACCCAGGTACCTATTCTGACTGGTGATTGTTTTGCTTTATATGTTGTTTGTAGTCTAACTGATGCATGACTACTAAACCCCCCCTTTATCTAGGCACATAAAATGCCAAACCCAATTGTTTTCTGGCTTCAACAGTCAAGTATTTTCAAATTATTTCCAGAAAACCAACTTTGGTACTTACGTATTATCGCAACCAGATTTTTGCGGCACTACCGGATGGTTCCCGCTCACGAAAAATGTTTGTTAATGTTGTCAAACTGTAAAGTAGTGTGTTTTCTTTAACAGTACGGGGTGATTTCTGGACTGCTATCAATACAAAGTGCAAAACACACTGTTGTGGTTTCTTCATGGTGTTTACTGGCACCATGTCGCTTCCTGCAAGTCTGGCTGCTGGATGTTCCTTCTTTGGGCCAGCGAATGCTGTGAAGTGTTGGTCATTACCTTCATGTTGGAATCACATCTCTGTAATTTTTGTCCTGTGACTCACATAACACAGTACGGCAGTAATGACATCAGAAATCAGTTCAGTATACCCCCCCCCGACCATGCCACTATCGCAAAAGCAAACCAAATCATTACTGCTGACTTCTTCCTTGACAAAGAAACCCATAACCTAGTGCCACCATAATCCACCCTCACATTTCGAACCATTAGTTAGGGCAATCTCACATTGCACTGCTTGCTTTCAAGTATGTGTACACGTTTGTGAGAAACTATGACTTTACCAAAAGGTTATGTCCTGTGTCTGTGTTCTCCTTCTGTGAAGGAGTCTTACCTGATGACTACAATCCTTGCATTCATCAGAAAGGCAGCATCCATGACAATCGAAGCGTGATTCATGCCAAACACCCCTAGGATTTTTGACATTTTTTCGGCTCCTGCAGGTAATCCACACTCTTTGAAATGTAAAATGGAGTATCAATCACGCCTTACAGTGTTTCATGCAGTCATTCCTTTTCAAATAGGGGCATTTCGCAACCGCAAAAATCTGGTTGCGATAATATGTAAGTACCCCAACTTTTTATTTAATCAAAATTAGGACGTTCTACAAATATCTAAACAGTTGAAAGGTATGCATTGTGCAGCAGATTTGTGCTATGGCTGACTACAACTGTTTGCGAGTAGATAAGCAGTGCACAAAAGCAAACCACATTGCTAATGTGTGACAGTTACTCAACTCCAGGTTTTTGAGTTGGCCAAAGGCATTTATTGAATGCATCCAGTTTCTATGTCTGTCTGTATGCATCCTAGGTGGTTTAGTATTAGCAAGGCTGCACTTCACGCAAACTACATAAGAACAGCCAAACTTGCAGTCATTTTTCTGAGCTATGTGGTGCATCACAAAAACAGTGGAATAAAAAAAGAAAATTAGGAAAATAAATGGAATGGGAGACATATGTGAAATGAGTAAAAGCAAGGAATGACATACACACTAAAAATGATACAACACATCAGATATTTCTACATAGTTCATGATTTGAACTTACACCACTGCAGATTCAGAAAACACGATGGATGCCTTAGCTCTCTTTGCCACACAAACAGCAAAGAAATGAAGTCAGTGTTCACACAAACAGATGAATTAGAATGTACACTGCTATGAGATTTTCAGCTGTGACTTGTACTTTTAACCCCCTTTATTACATTTGGACACAATGCACTTACTGATGACACAATCTGTTAGGATTCTGTTTTCAGATATACAGCTTTGTCTTACTTGTCTGTGTTTCTTGATGCTTCATCAGTGATCTGAGCCGCACTGTGAGACATTCAAGTGTGTAAGGCATTCAATATCCTTGGCCTTGGTTAGTGCAAAGACATAACCAATGAGTTTTGAAGTATTTCTTGCATTTGTTTTTGAATTGAGTTAGTGAGGGTTCTAGGATCAAGTCAGCTGGGAGTTTGTTCCATGTTTTTTCAACAGAGTTGGCAAACAGAGAGTCCCCAGCTGAGTAGTTGGATTTGTATGTTTGAACTAGAAGTCTAGTGGATGATCGCAGTGGCCAGGTACTGGTGTAGGGACTGATAATATTTTTTAGTGCGGGTGTATTTTCCAGTTGGTAAAGGACTTTATGTGCCACTATTAGCTGGTTGAACTGCAGTAGGCTTGGCAGTTCAAGCCATCCCAGGCGATTTACGTTGTGACAGTGGTGTGTCCGGTAGGCTGTGCTAGTAGCAAATCTGGCAATGTGGTTATAGCAGGATGATAGTTTATTAAGATCTGTTTTGTTTACATTGGAGAATAGAGGTGAGGTGTAGAGAAGAGGTGATAGCAGATGGGAACAGGCAATTGCAGTTTGAGCAAGTGGAGTAAGGAAAGGTTTGATTCTGTAAAGAGAGCCAAGTCTTTTATTAATGGTTTTGATAGTTTGATTGATATGCACATCAAACTTCAGGTTGTTATCAACTATGACACCCAGTAGTTTAGTTTTAGCTTCTGGGGAGATGATAATGCCATTTTTAGCGGTTATGTTGAAGGATGATAGGGGGGGTCTTGCATGTGGGGGAGAAGAGGAGAAGCTTAGTTTTGTTGGGGTTTAGAATCAGATGTTGATTGGACAGCCATTTTTCCACTGTATTGAAGGTATTCTGGGTTAATATGAATAAAGTAGCTGGTGAGGCGTCAGAACAAATCAAGGTGGAGTCATCCACATATTGAATGCAGGTAGCATCTGAGATGACTGAATGAAGGTCGTTGATAAAGATGAAGAAAAGAAGGGGTCCTAGTATCGAGCCCTGGGAGACTCCTAACGTGATGGGTAGGCGAGATGGTAGCTTGTCCTGCCATAGGACTGCCTGTGGCCTGACCTGCAGGTAGGATTAAAACCATTGGAGTGCATGGTTGTTTAAGGAGAAAGCCTTCAAGGTATTTATAAGCATTTTGTGGTCAACCATGTCAAAAGCCTTGTTTAGATATAGAAAGAGTGCTGAGGATAGTTTATTATTATTACAGTTGTGGTTAATGATGTTAGAGAAAGAGAGGAGGGCAAAAGTAGTACTGTGGTGTGGCTTAAAGCCATGCTGAAAGTTTGACAACAGCTTGTTCTGTGTGAGGTAGTGCATGAGCTGTATGTGTACACACTTCTCCATAATTTTAGCTAGAGTTGACAGAATAGCTATGGATCTAAAGTTTGACAGTTCAGAGGAACTGCCTCCTTTATGGAGGGGTATGACATGGGAGATTTTCCATATAGTGGGTACAGTAGCTTCAGATACAGCTCTGTTGATCAAGATTGAGATAGGGTATGCTATGGTGTCAGCAGCCTTTTGCAGATAGTCTGCTCGGAGGAGGTCAACAGCCAGGGTGGTGGGTCTTAGTTTTTTAAGTAGGACATGGATAAGTTGAGTAAGAACAGGTTGGAAGGTAAAGTATATTTGGATACTGGGTGTGGCTGCATTAGAATTAGAGCTATTGGGAGAGAGTTGACTGGCTAGAGACTAGATAGTCTCTGTGAAGAACCTGTTGAAGTTATGTCTACTGGGGATTTTTGTTGGGAAGTTGAGGGGGTGGAGTGGTGACTTGGCCTGGGTGGAGTAGTTTGTTTATTCCTGCCCAGAACTTTTGAGGTTTATTTTGGTGTTTTTACAGTAGATGGTAGTAGTGTTTTGTTTTGTCTAATGTTATGGATTTTTGGTGTCATTCCTTAGCTGTCTGAATCTTAGCTGATCAAGTGGGGCTTTTGTTTTTTGCTAGGTGGCCCATGCTTTGTTTTTGAGTGAAATTTTGGTTTTGGTATCTTTGCAAAGCCATTGCGCAATATTAACTTTGGTTCTAATAGAGCGGCTGGGAGCATGGGAGTTAAGAATAGCAAGGAATTTGGTGTTAAAGTATGCTACTGCTTCATCTAGGGAAAGACTTTCTAGTACTGACAAGTTGCATGCCTTAAATTTATTTTGAAACTTGGTGAGAATAAAATTCTTGTTGTTTCTTAATGTTCTATAGGTGGGGTGGTAGGAGCAGTCTACTTTGAGCTTGATTACATAGGTGAGACAGTGGTCACTTAGGTCATCAGGCAAAGTGCCTGATTTATAAGACTGAAGATGGATATTGACAAGTATCCCGTCTAGGGTACTTTCCTTGTTATTGATTTTTCCTATCCTGGTGGGGTAGGTTATGATTTGAGTAATCCATAGAGGTTTATGTGGGTTATGGGGTTTCACAAGAGCAAGTGTTCCAGTCAATGTTGAAATCCCCAAGAACAATTGTTTCTTAGGGGTAGTTATTGGATAATCAATATAAGAAGTATTTTAAGTTTTCTGTGTTCCTCCCTGGGGGAATGTAGACACAGACAACGCTTACATTTTTATTTTTATTAATTTGTAGTTTTGAGATAAGAATTTCAGCAATATTAAACTGGGGTAGTTGTTGGTGTCTGTGCTGACAGATAGGGTAGACTTGTAAAGTATGTCTACCCCACTACCCTTTCTGGTGGTATGGGCTTGTCACAACATACTATAACCTGGTGGCAGAATCTCATGGTCTTTGGTGGCAGGCTTTAGCCACGTTTCTGTTAGGTATAATATATCTGGAGAATGAACAGGTAAAAGGGCATGCAGTTGTTGAGTTTTGTTATTTTTGCTTCTAATGTTTAGATGGTAGGCCAGCAGTGAGTCAGGAGGTCTATTTGTTGGAGCTATGGTGGTAGGGGATATAGTAGGGGGAATTAGGGCCAACAGGTGGGGATGGACCAGGGTTTGGGTAGATGTCGCCATCCTTTGTGAGGTTGTAGTGTATCCTAAGTATGAGTTTTAAGATTCTAAATAAAGTTTTGTAATAGTGTCTAGTTTTTGGACTAATGTGACTAGGTCTACTAAGATGGTAGTATTTAGGGGTTAAGGAGGTAAGCATGAGGGGAGTGAGTAAGGGTGCATTATTATCTTTTGTAGATGGGATGGATGTTTGGAATTTAGGGTAGTGGAAACCTGGGTGATCCTGACATTTGTAGGCAGTTAGGAGATATGGGATGACTAAAAGGGGTACAAGTAGAGTTAATAATAAGACTATTTTGGGTGATAACATACCTACTGAATGAGACTTGAATAGTAGAGTTGGAGGACTGGTGGTATCAGGTTGAGGGTGGTGCTCTTGAATGACAAGTTGTTACTGATTGGTTTAAAAAAGTGGGGTGTGGTCTAGTACCAATAAATGTAGCAGCACCAGGAGCAAAAGGGATTTGGGGGCAAGGTGGGGTTTGAAGCAAGCCCGAGCAAAGTGAGGGGAAGCAAAGCAGGGATGAACCAATGCCTGTACTAAGTTGTAGCAGTTTAATCTGTATGAGGAAAGAGTGGGGTGGGGGAAAAGAGAAGGCAGTAGGAGTGGTTAGAGGGATACCTTGATTGACCCAAGACACCTCACCAGAGGTAAGTTGAATGTAAGGGCCTAAAATCTGCACTCAGCACTTTAATGTTGCACTCAACACTTTAATTTTACTTATGTTTAGCAGGAAAGATGGGTGGCCATGGTGGTGCAGCGGTTAGCATTGCTGCCTCAGAGCAAGAGGTTCTCTGGTTCGATCCTTGGCTGGGGTGCCTTCTGTGCGGAGTCTGCATGTCCTCCCTGTGGTCGTGTGGGTTTTCTCCGGGTGCTCCAGTTACCTCCCACATCCCAAAGACATGCTGTAGGTGGATTGGACATTCTAAATTGGCCCTAGGTGTGAGTGTATGCATGTGTGTGCCTTCTGTGGAAGGTTGGGCACTGAGCTGGCAACTCAACACCATAAAACTCCACTGCCAGTCATGAGCAGAGCATGATCTGCTGTAGTGACCCCTAACCAGGAAAAAGCTGAAAGAAGAAGAAGAAGAATGTTTAGCAGGAAAGACAGACCAACAGTATACAATGTTGAGGATTTTTGCAAGAGTTACTTGTTCAAATGTCAGACAAGTAAGTAAAACTTTCAACCGGAATCTATGTCTGAGTGTTAGAAAGCCAGAAAAGTACAAATGATATCTGTAAAAATTAGGGTCAGAGAGACAAATGTAAAAGTATGTGTACTTTAGTTACAGGGGAAGGAGGCACATACTCAAGTAGAAAAGAGCCCTATGGCTGACCAAAATGGTGACTTGCTTAATTACACAGCACTGTAATAGAAAGCTTAACAAATGCTTTTTTATTTGTGTAACCTACTCTGATTAATTGCTGGGAGAAACAGTTTTTGTTGTGATGGCCAATTGCAATCCTGTAGACACCATTATGCAGGAGCTGCAGTATGTTAGTGTAGGTAAAGGTGAAGTTCAAACTGAGTCACACCTGGCCAGCCAAGTGGGGAAGAGAGAGGGAAATCCTAAGCACCTAGATTTGAAAATCTGATTGAAATATAAAATGCATTACAAAGAATGTATGCTCACGTATGTGTAATATTTAAGCAATAACCCACTCCTGGGTGTGGGTAATGCTGGATTTGCCCACGGTTGGTGTGGTTTGGTCATGAGGGCGAATCCAGCATTACCCACACCCAGAAGTGAATTATTGCTATTATACAATGACATTATTTAAGAAAAAAAAATACTTACGTTTCTTAAATAATGGCATTGTATAATGCCTCTGTGCTGCCCTTCCGCAGCTGTCTGGTATTCTGCAGCAGTTCTGATGTACTGCGCATGTGTATGCTTACGTAGTACATCAGAGCTGTGGGTGGAAGCAACAGAGAAAGCAAGATCTCCGTTGCTTTTTACAAAGTGTCTTCCTATGTTAAAGGAGTTTAACATAGTGAGACAGCTTTAAAAAATGCAACGGAGAATCTCCATTGCTTTTTTTTAAAGCTGTCTCGCTATGTTAAACCCGTTTAACATAGCGAGACAGCTTTAAAAAAAGCAACGGAGAAAGGAAGATTTCCTTTACTTTTTTAAAGCTGCCCCGCTATGTTAAACTCCTTTAACATAGCGAGACAGTTTCTAAAACGCAACTGAGATATTGCGTTCTCCATTGCTGTAAAAAAAAAAAAAAGACTTATACTAATGGAAAAAGTCCGGGCACGTTTTGGAATATTAATGGGGGGGGGGGGTCATTGTATAATAATAGTGTTACATGAATCTTGACTTATAAGATAGAATTTTTTGTGTAACAGAATGTATGTAACAGCATGGCGGCCGCAGTGGTACAGCGGTTAGTGTTGCTGCCTCACAGCAAGAGGTTCTCCGGTTTGATCCTTGGCTGGGGTGCCTTCTGTGTGGAGTCTGCATGTCCTCCATTTGGTTGCATGGGTTTGTTCTGGGTGCTCCAGTTTCCTCCCACATCCCAAAGACATGCTGTAGGTGAATTGGACACTCTAAAATGGCCCTAGGTGTGAATTTTTGTGTATGTTTGTGCCTTCTGTGGAAGGTTTGGCTCCGGGCTGGCAACTTGACATTGTAAAACTCCACTGCCAACCATGAGCGGACAGGTTATCTGCTGTGGCGACCCCTAACCAGGAAAAAGAAGAACAGAATGTATAAGTTAAGCTTCAGTATAAATATATTTACATAAATGACAATTTAGACATTTTTTTGACTGCTAAGTTTTTGTGCTTTATATTTCTGAATATATTTCTCCTGCTCCTTATAACATAATTTATGTTTAAGATTACTGCAATTCTTATATCCAAAGACTAAATTGTCAGTAATAATGAAGAGTGATATATGTTTCAACATGGCCCAATGTTTCCTGATTATCTGTTGAATTTTTTCTGTATTTATATCAAATGGGCAAATGCATCTAAATTTCAGAGTACTATTTTGATTTTTATAAATAATTTTATTTTTATTATTTTCCTTACTTAGATTGTTTTTCTCAGAAAAAAATAGGGTATAACTCATTATCACATTTATTTTTTATTTGCATCATTTACCTTGTATCTGTTTATTACTACAAGCTCTATCAAAAATAATCATTAGCCATAGAATATGTTTGTTCATGTTTTCTTTATTAGCATTTGATATAACTACTCTAGTAAACTGATTTTTAACTATATTATTAAAAATCCGTGGGAGTGCATATTATGTTCGTGCACATAAGTATTTTGTTTATATCTTTTTTAAAGAGACAGTATCAAGAAATCCACTGGTATTTTAATTAATCTACTATTAAGAAAATCTATTTGAGTAAAATGTATAGTACGTTTGAAGCATAAAAAAATAGATGTTGAATTTAAATATTCAATAAATTCATAAAAAACATTTTTTAATTTTCGAAAGTCAGTTCTTCAAACAGACCCAAGGAGTGGCAATGGTGGGCAATATGTGCCCCTACTTTTGCCAATATTGTTCTTGCCCATTGGGAAAAACTTCTGTATTTAATTATAAATTCAAAGAGTCTTGGGTTTTATTTGGTAGGTACTTTAACTACCTTATTATTTTTGGAGAGATAACCTTAGTAGACTGGATGAATTTTTCCCGTATTTAAATTCATCTACCAGTTTTTAAGGTTTAAAGTGGAGGTCCAGGAACAAAAAGTAAACTGTTTAGACATGAGTATTTTTAAGAACACAGCACTGCACAGGTTAGAATCAACTTTCTTTAGAAAACCAACACACTCAAATGCCCGCCTTCATTATGAGAGCTGTCACTATACACACCAAAGGAAATCCCTTGTGAAGGAACAATATGTTAGTGTCAAAGGAAAAAAACTTCAAAGACCAATACCCGTTAGGTTCAAGCAAGGCACCCTTATGTTGCAGCAAGGAGACAAAGCATGTAGGCGCAAGGTTTGTCTGAATTATTGGTGATTAGTATGTTATTCTTATACAGTTCTCTTCATGTCACACAGAAAATGTTACTATTCTATTGCTGACGTAGTTAGACCCAGCTTTTTGTATGTTCTACAGAAAATGTTACTAGACTTATTGCTGACTAGGTTAGATTATTTGCTAGCTTGCAAAACATTTTGAGAAAAACAACCTGGCCTTGGGCTTATTTTAGCCCATTTCAACTTTCCAACTCTTCAATTGTGCAGTTCTAATACATGTGTTACATTTTGTCTAGATTCAAGGTACATTTCTAGTTTTGGTGCAAGTAATGCTGACTACGGTTTATACTTTCAAGCATCTATTGTTCTCTTTATCAGTGCTTCTAGCAGCTGCATATTTTCTCATAGCATAAGCAGAAATGAATATGTCTTTGTTAAGTTTCATGACATTAGCAGAAATCAAATGTCTCTTGTTATTTTCATGACATTAGCAGAAATGAAATGCTTCTTGTTAAGTTTCTAACAGCTGTGCAGATTCATGCAGTGTGAACAGAATAAAAGTATTAACCCTTTTAAACCTCGAATGCACTAAGCCTACATATTACTATTATATATTTTTCTAACACCCCCCCCTTTTAATACTTTTATTCTACTTTCAAGATAAGCATAAACAGTTTTTTTTCTTCCCCTAACCTGTTTCTGCTCAGGATTTGCAGTTAAGAGAGTCATTCAGTTTAAGCTCATGAAATTATTTTCAGTTTTTAGCAATTCAAGTTCAGTGTCTTGGTATAAGGTTTGTGAAACCAAAATGTCTATAAAGTCTTTAATCAGTCTTTTCAGGCAGGGGATGCAGCAGCACAAACATACCACCAGTAGGATTATTCCTACACAGATGGCAATCAGAATGTTCATCAGGATACTGTCCCATCCCCCAAACAATCTCTGGAAAAAGTCCATCAATGGATTTGGTCCTGGTTTGGTCATGGCCGACACCTGCTGAATTACCTCAAGATGGTTGTCTATCTCGTGTTTGTGGTCAGGAATATATGAACAGCACTTGTTTGGGATTAAAGTGCACACAACTCCTCTCACTGCTAGGGTGAAGTCAAGAGCCATGCGATTTTGAAGTACCACCGTTCTCATGGCAGTCAGTTCATCAGTCACCAGCTCTAGGGCAGAAAAGGTTGCATTGCTCATTACTTCGAGAAGCTTAGACAATTTTCTCAGTTCCCAGATTGATTTTGTTGCTCCATATGCTGGCAGTACACCTGCCCACGATATAACAGTATCACTCAAGTCCATGTGTGTTAGTCCATTGCCCACAGCATGATGGTTTTTCCAGCGCACATTGATTTGCCTCACTGGACTGATAGGTTTCTTGATTTTTCGAGCATTCCAAATTTTCCCTTGAGGGAAAACTGCTTTGTGTCATATGGCCGGAACCAGGTAGCCCAAAAAACAACTGCCGGATCAATTCTCAGGTAACCATTTATATGCTTTTCTACCACATACAAAGTAACAATCTTCTACTTTAGTAGTAACTTTACTATGTCCTGGATCTGCATGAAACATCTTTTTGTCAATTATAGACAGTTGCTTATAGAGATCAGCATTATGTTTTACTTCTTCAGTTGTCCTATGCATCAGTTCAAAAAATGTATCCTAGCTCATGTTGCAATAGGATCTGGTGTTATCAGGGTTTGTATAGCATCTATAGGGAACAGTCACATTGCAATTGCTCCAACCCACCTGAACTGTATCATTCTTGTAAAAACACACAGTTCCCTTCTGTCGAACAGACAAGTGCAATGCTGCTATTTTATCTTGTGATGTGACATCTAATGTATCATGAATTAGATTCTCCCAGGTCTTGTTGGCTCCCAGGGGAACTGAAGTTAACAGTAACCCCCCATATGCTGTTGGTAAGGCTGTGCAAATCCAGCAATTCGAAACGCTGAAAGTTTCAGCATACACATATTTGATTGCCTGGTAAGTGTTAAAGTTCGGGTGCCACTCTGCACGCTTGTTCAGTTCAATTTGTGTGGCTGAGAAAAGAAATGGCCACAACAAAAAGATTACTGTCATTAGTATAGTCAACAGGATGGTTATGCAATACTTTTGTGGAAACGGTTGTTCTGCATTTCTGTTTTCTCCGACTCTTCCAAGTAGGTGTATTCGGATCTTACTGGATTCCGTCATCTTTTCTTTGGACACGTGGTCTTACTCTCTGCCCTAATAGGACCTCCAGCACCGATGGTTTCTTCACTGGGGTTGAGATGGATCAGTCCTATTGATCTGACCCCCCTTTGGAGGCAGATTTTGTGCTGAGGGCCCTGATGGAGAGGTAAGATTTTTGTCCAACTCAAAGTTCTTAACCAGCTTGCAGTGCGTCAGGTGTATCCATGAAGCTCGTTCTGCTATCTTGACTGCAATGGGTGTCGAAAGAAGCACCTGGTAGGGACCTTCTAACCTTGGTGATGTCCAATTCTTTCTCTTGATGTTTTTGATCCACACCCATTCTCCGGGCGACACTGCCACTTCTGATGTCTCGACTTGTTTTTTATCTGAAACAGAATTTAACTGCAACAGATGTTTAGAACTCAACAACTTTTTCATATATTCAGTTAGTGTGAAATCAGCTTCCTGGTCTGATGACATGATAAGTTTCCACTGGGGCCAGTAATAAGCCCTTCCAAATAATTTTTTAGAAGGAGTCAATCCTTTTGCTGTAGGGACAGTTCTCATGCACAACAGTGTCAGGGGCAAACAGTATAACCAGTTTTTTCCTGTCTCAGCTATTCATTTTCTCAATTTGTTTTTTAGTATACCATTATGCCTTTCAACTAGCCCTGCAGATTGTGGATGGTATGCACAATGATTTTTTTAAAGAAATACAAAAATGCTTACTCAACTGCTGTATGGTTTGATTTACAAAGTGTGTAACATTGTCACTGTAGATTATTTCCGGAATACCAAACCTAGGAATGATTTCCTTGACAAGTACTTTTGCCACCGTAGCTGCATCTGGATTTTTGGTTGGAAAGGCTTCCACCCATCTGGAAAACATATCTACAATGACAAGACAATACTTTTTATTTTCACATTTGTTCAATACTATGAAATCCATACAGATAGTGTGAAATGGATATGGTGGTGTAGGGAAACTCCCTAGCTTGGGCTTTATCGCCCCCTGTGCATGATGTTTGTTACAAATTTGACACATCAAACAAAATTTTTTAGAGTAGTTTGTAAATCCGTACGCTGTGAACACCTGGTTCACCAGCTGTACCATCCCCCCTGTTGAGACATGGCACTGCCCATGGCTCAACAAAGCTGCATATCAGAACAAATTAGAAGGTAGTATCGGTTTTCCCTCTCTAGAGATGTACAGCCCCTTTTCGAGGATTGCCCCTCGTTTTATCCATCGTTGTTTTTCAGCTTGCGTAGTGAGTGTCTGCATTGTTTTTAACATATCTAAATCTAAAATCTCAGAGGGTTGTAATTCCTCATTTAAAAGAAATACTTCTGTGGCTGCTTGTTTTGCATCTGTATCAGCTCTCGCATTACCTTTTGAAATTCTATCTTGTTGCTTGGTGTGAGCTGTGCATTTATAAATGGCTATTTTCTGAGGTAACTAATAGATTCTAAAAGATCTAAAATAAACTGTGCATGATTTGTAGGTTTGCCAGTAGATGTTATCATTCCCTGTTTTTTCCACTGTTGCGCAAAATCATGTACAGTAGAAAAAGCGTACTGGTTATCAGTAAAAATGTTTACACTTTTACCGTTTGCTAAGGTACATGCCCATGTCAGGGCAATCAATTCTGCTGCCTGTGCAGATAAGTTGTGTGGTAAAGGTTTTGCTTCTATAATCTCAGTATCAGAGACTACTGCATATCCTATTAGGTTCTGTCCTGCAGGACCCCTTTTGCACGAGCCATCCACGTAGTATGTCACCTCGGCATCATCCAAGGGGACATCCATGAGATCTTTTCTAGGTAGTGTCTTTTGCTCAATTACCTGCAAGCAGCTGTGCGGTGTGCCATCTGCAGGAGTTGGGAGCAGAGTAGAAGGGTTTAAAGTCGTGCATTATTCGATTGTCATATGAGGTTGGCTCAACAATATAGTCATACAGGAAAGATGCCTAGCAGGGGAAAGATATGCTACTTTTTCTTGTAGTAAAATAATCGCGACTGCATGAGGTACTCTCAAAGTGAGAGGGTGGAACAAGACTACTGAGGCTGAAGCCTGTACTGCCATTGCAGCTGCAACTACTGCTTGTACACAGTGAGGTAAGGACCATGCCACTTGGTCTAGTTGCGATGAATAGTAAGCAATGGGGCGTTGCTTATCCCCATGCTGTTGTGTTAATACTGATGTCATGTAACCCTGCTTACAATCTACAGTTTGGAAAAAGCGTTTATGGTAGTTTGGCAATCCCAGAACTAATGAGGATGCTATTAACTGTTTTAGCTTGCAGAATGCAGATTCTGCCTCTGGTGTCCATTGTAACAAATCCTGCGCTGCCATAGGCTTTTTGTATATGAGGTCAGTCAGAGGTGCAGATTTCAAGGCATAGTTTGGAATCCAGCTCCGGCAAAAATTAGTTGTGCCCAGGAAGGACATCATTTCTTTCTTGGTAGTAGGTTTTGGTGCTTTCAAAATTGCTATTTTTCTGTCCTCATCTAATGTTCTACCTTCCTTGGATATTACATATCCCAGGTATTTGACTTGTTTTTTTCCAAAGCTGTAGTTTACTTTTGTTTACCTTATGTCCTTCAGTGGCTAAAAATCGTAAAAGTGCTATGGTATCTTCTCTACAATCCTGCTGGGTGGTGGCTGCCAGCAAGATGTCATCAACATAAAGTAAAATCTGACTGCCTCTTGGTGGGGTGAATCCTGCCAAGTTGCTTGCCTTTCTTGTGAGGATATCATGGGACTTTCACAATATCCCTGTGCTAGTCCTGTATATGTATACCTTTTCCCCTAAATGTAAATGCAACCAATACTGGCTGTCAGGGTGTATCGGTATCGAAAACAACGCATTGCTGATGTCTACCACAGAAAAATACTTTTGTTTTGGTTTCAAATCATTCAACAGGGTGTGTGGGTCTGGCACCGTGGGTGCCCTTGATATTACTGCATCATTTACAGCTTGTAAATCTTGGACCATACGCCATTCTCTGTTGGCCTTTTTAACTGGAAATAAGGGTGTGTTACATGGTGAATCAGGAGATTCTACCAGTATTCCCCCTTTAAGTAAGGCTGCTATAATAGGCTTTATTCCTGTCTCTGCATCTTTTCTTAAGGGATACTGTCTTTTTTGTGGTCTGAATGCTGACTTTGGGATGATAGTAACTGGTCCTGTTGTACGAATGAGTCCTACATCTGATTTCCCTGTCAACCAGAGAGTCTCTGGTATGTCTCGTAAGGCATTCTCTTCCTCCTTTAATAGGAGTGTCAATAAGCTGTCCTTGCTAGGATGCAAGTGCACAGCTGGGTTGGTCTGAGTTCTCCAATTCAACTTCTGTATTTGTATTCCCTGTTCTGACAGTTCTAGTTTTGTCTGTTTCTCCCATCTCGTAACTTTTCCTCCTAGGTCTGCCCATTCTATATTTCTGTTTTTGGTTAAGCTAAGATGTGGTAATCGATTAGATTCATAAAATGCAAAGAACTCCTGGGGCAATGAACAGCTGGCTACACTGTTCCCTTCTGTGTCCCAGTACAAGTTATGCAATATCAATCTATTTGCATGATTCTTAAATAATTCTTGCTCATACTCATTATCAGGTCCTGGCGTGTTACAATAATATAGGGTACAGTGCAACATATGTTGTTTTTCAATGTCAAGGGAGGGGAACTTGCTGATGGCTACATTCATTAACTCTTTAGTCACATTCCCTGGACCAGTCGTAACCAAGTCCTGGTTGTACCAATAAAACATTTCACCCTCTGATTGCACTGCAAAGGTATCAATTTGTCTCTTTGCTTCCATACCCTGCATGATTGGGACTACTACTATACCAAATAGCTGCATGAGGTCTCTGCCCAAAAGGTTTACTGGGCATTTTGCAGAAACAACAATTTTGCTTTTTTGTGTCAATCCTGAAACTGGATCATTTATTGTGATGTTATGGGAGAGAGGCTCCCGTTACAGCTGTCCATTAGCTGCTTTAACCAGTATGTAATCAGGTGACTCTGTTTTCTGGCAGTTTGGAGGGATGTATCAGGGTTCGTGATGCCCCTGAGTCACACAAGAATTTGACTTCCCTCCCTTCTACCAAGAGTGTAACTTCTGGTTTTGTCTCTGCTAAATAAAGCTCCAAGCTCATTAAAGCTAGGTCCAATATTTCATTTTCTTCATTGTCACTAACTTCCTGCACTTCCTCTACTCCCTCTATCACATTCTCATTTGTCCTTTCTTCACTAGCCCCTTCTAGTGATTCCTGACTACCATACAGTCAGTCCTCACCCTCCTTGTCTTCTGTTGTTGCCTTCTTGTTTTTCTTGCAATCCCTTGCCAAATGTCCCTTTTTACCGCATTTAAAACACTCTCCCCTTTTCTTCCGCCCTTCAAAGTCCTCTGATCTTTGATCAGATTGTTTGTTTCCCTGCGCATTTTTCTTGCTTTTTTCCCAGACTGTACTACATAAACTTCTGCTCCATCTTCTACAGAAAATACTTGGGCTTTCTTTTTCTTTTTGCCATTAAAATGCCTTTCAGCATGCCTAGCATATTCAAGTAATGATTGTAACCTGCTTGTACGATGATCTACCATGTGTTTTGCAATAAAACTGCTTATAGGTGCACTACTGCCCTTTAAGAATGCATTCTTTAATTGCTGCTCATATGGGGAATCTTGTGTTTGATCTTCAGGAACCTGCATTCTACAGTGGTTATTAAAACACTCTAACAATCTGGCATAATACTGGTCAATCGTTTCACCTTCTTGTTGTATGCATTGATTAATGCAAGTCCAGTCTGCCCTAGGTTTCCATTTTCCAGAGATGCGGTCTGTTAGACCTTTTACTCTGGTGTCTAACTCTGCGCTATGTGGGAGGGGCCTTTGTGCAGCGTCACGGGAATTCCAGTTCCCACTAATCATATACCAATCTGGCCCTACAATTTGTCTAACTACCTTTTCTATCTCTTCTCCATTTAAGTTATAACTCAGCCTCATTCCTTGTAAATCTTCTGAGAATTTTCTAAAATTAACCTTTGGATGGGGAATTCCCTCAGTGGCTTTCCAGATGTCTTCCGGAGTCCAAGGTCTATACACTAAAATAGTTGGGTCCTGATTGTCTTGACCTGCCTGAGGATTGGGTACTTCTATAAGTGGGCATATTTCTTCTTCTTTTTCACCTATAGATTGTGAATTTTTAACCATTTGCCATAACTCGATGCATTCATCTGAGTTACCTGCCTTTGTCCAAGACCTGGTCCTGATGGGATCTCTAACTTTAGTCAGTTTTAGTTTCGTAATATCCCTAACTTCAGTGACTACAGGATATCGTGGGGGTGGACTGACCTGTTCACTCGCTTCATATTCTGGCAAGGGAGGTGGAGGTGCTGATGGTATTAGTAAGTTATTGTCCTCCTTATCTAAAAACATTGCTTTTGAATTTTTGTTTTTTTGTTCCCTATGGTTTACTTCCTCAAGCCACCTGTGTGCCTGAGGAATTCCTAACCGACGTTGCTTTTTTACCCGACCTTTGGAATTGGCTTTGAGCTGTTTGATAAGTTTGATAAGTGAGGATTTTTCTAGTTTTCCATCGATTTCATATTTATTAACCCATTTTGAATAATATCTAACATTGTCGGCACGCGACTGCATGTATTTTGTGTCTTTTGTTAACAGCGGTGGATTTTGTGGTCTTTTTGTGCAACTGATACCCATTTTGTTTTACCTTTTTGATCGTTACGTAACTTCTCTAAATTTTTTAGCATGGTACCATGGATTTTGTTATAGTCTCTTCAGAATGACTGCCTACTTATTCTGTTTTCTCCTGATCTATGACAAGACAGTAATCTCTTTTGTCCCTGACTTGCAAGAAAAATACAGTCTAACAAAAACAATACACATCTAGTCCCTGATCTAAACAGAAAACAAAAAAAGTAGATTCCCCTTACCTGAGCCTCATGTGATTGATCACCAATTCGTGGAGACCCATCCTTCAGTCACAGATCAGAAAGTGGCTGGCCTCTTTTGGATGACAATTCAGTCGGATGACTTTCCATGTAAGAAGAACCGATTTGGTTTCTTCCCCATATGGTTTCAACCACCTGGCCGTCTGATCCGAGGTGAAGAGAGGTTTCTGGCTCGAAAGACCAATCAGTCAAAGGAAAAAACTTCAAAGACCAATACACGTTAGGTTCAAGCAAGGCACCCTTTATTACTTGCAGCAAGGAGACAAAGCATGTAGGCACAAGGTTTGTCTGAATTACTGGTGATTAGTATATTATTCTTATACAGTTCTCTACTTGTCACACAGAAAATGTTACTATTCTATTGCTGACGTAGTTAGACACAGCTTTCTGTATGTTCTGCAGAAAATGTTACTAGACTTATTGCTGACTAGTTTAGATTATTTGCTAGCTTGCAAAACATTTTGAGAAAAACAACCTGGCCTTGGGCTTATTTTAGCCCATTTCAACTTTCCAATTCTTCAGTTGTGCAGTTCTAATACATGTGTTTCATTTTGTCTAGATTCAAGGTACATTTCTAGCTTTGGTGCAAGTAATGCTGACTACGGTTTATACTTTCAAGCGTCTGTTGTTCTCTTTATCAGTGCTTCTAGCAGCTGCATATTTTCTCATAGCATAAGCAGAAATTAATATGTCTTAAGTTTCATGACATTAGCAGAAATGAAATGCTTCTTGTTAAGTTTCTAACAGCTGTGCAGATTCATGCAGTGTGAACAGAATAAATGTATTAACCTTTTTAAACCTCCAATGCAGTAAGCATACATATTACTATTATATATTTTTCTAACAGTTAGGGTGGCAAGAATGGTCACAGA
Organism: Protopterus annectens; assembly: GCF_019279795.1. Lineage (NCBI taxonomy): Eukaryota > Metazoa > Chordata > Ceratodontiformes > Protopteridae > Protopterus > Protopterus annectens. Next base: position 1,679,263,315 of record NC_056743.1, read on the forward strand.
TGGCCAAGTATATGCAAATGAATGTGAAAGACTTCAAGGTATGTTAAAAAAGAGGGGTTGCCCAGAATCTTTAGTACAGAATATTGTTTCTGAAGTGTCTAGAAAGAGGGAGCGGGGTATGTACAAACCTTTACTTGGGTCTGGTGTAGAACTTTTCTGCTGGGCATCAGATAAGATTGCAAGAACTAAAGGAACAATTTCAAATGTCCTTGATCCTTCCTTATATTATACAGTTCAATGAGATACAAGGTATTTTGAGGAGAAACTGGAATTTATTCAAAGTTGACAAGGAATATTTGAATATTGCAGATGAAAAGCCTTGTATCATTTATAAGAAAGACATCAACTTTAAGACATGATTAGAACTTACCCATTTATAAAAAAAGACAAGGCTGTATAAGTGTAGAAACTGTTCTCAGTGTCAATTTGCAGCAGAAGGGGAGAGATTCAAGTTACCAGGACTGGGTTAATTTAGGTTAACAAAAATATATTTTTGTGATTCAAAGGGAGTGGTATACATGGCCAAGTGCCAATTATATGACAGTTATTACATAGGGAAAACTAAGAGAGTATTTAAGAATAGGATTTACCAGCACCAATATGATATACATAGACAGGATGAAAAAATGCATTTAGTAAACATGTAAAAGCATACCAGAGGCACTATTTTAAATATTGCATTATTGCTCGTGTTGACCTAGGTTCCAGAGGGGATGCAGGTGATGATTATTTAGAGTACAAAAAACTTAAATGGCAGATTAAATATAATGCCATGGAAGCACTGGGTGTAAATGAGAATGTTTCGATAGCCAGCTTGTTGAGGCTGAAGTCTGACTATTATTTGTAATTATTTTTTCAAGGTTAACCTTCGTACAGGGTCTTGAACTACCATTCCCACAATAACAGTATGTAATGGCTCTGTTTTATGCTAGATGTCTTTCTTTGTTGTCATGGTTATGTGTTTATGTTAGTTTTCTGTTTATTTAGTTTTTGTTATTATTATTTTGATTTACAGTGTGCCTACATATATTTATACATGCTCGTGAGTTATCTGGATATGCACATGGGTGTACTGTTTAGTACACAGTTGGGGGGTTATTTATGATTTTCTAAAGTTAGAGAAATTAAAATTGTGTGAGGATTGCTGTTCAAGTACTTATACTCTGTTGGTTATATTCTATTAGCTAAACTTGTTTAATTATTAATGATTTTAGAGGCTTAGTGTGTTATACACACTAATAATATGTACTTTAGAGTTTTTCTTAAAAATTATTTGATCTGCACAAAAAATTGATGGTATTTTCATGATTTAACTTAACACAATTGTGTGCAGAGCTCATTGTTAATGCAATCACCTTTTCTGGGCCATAACATATAACAAATTTACTGGCAGACAAATTCAGCTCTAACTTTATCCCTTTCTCCTGCTAAACCTCCGCCCAGGAAAAAAAAACACTGAATATAACTCACTCTATTGTCACTATGGAGCAGGTCCTCAATGGTCTCTCTAAGGTCAATAGCACTGCATCAGTGGGCCCAGACAATATCCCAGACTGCTTTCAAAATCACTGTAATCACTAATTAATCATACTCTCCAAACAAGCTTTGTGCCTCACAAATGGAGAATGGCAACCATAATCCCTCTGCACAAAAGAGGCCCATCTGTGGACTCTGGAAATTATAGACCCATACGTCTCATTAGACTCATATGCCAAGTTCTAGAAAGATAGAATGAAAGTCACCAACAAATGATGGATAATTCCAAAACAGAAGTGGATGAGTCCAAAGCAATAGTTTATTGTAACTGAGCGAGCTGGCTTGGTACCCCAGCCTTCATCAGAACAAATAACACAACTAAGCAACGTGGTATATATACACACACACACACACACACATATAATCAAACAATTAAATCATCAATAGACTCTATGAAAAGGAACCTACATAAAACAATGGAACAATGTTGTTTAAAAACAAGATCATAATTTAAAATTATATGTAGATGTAAAATCTGTACCAATGTGAAAATATATATATATAATATATATATATATATAAAAAATGCAGAATAGATACAAAATAAACTATTGCTTTGGACTCATCCACTTCTGTTTTGGAATTATCCATCATTTGTTGGTGACTTGTGTCCTGTAGTATGAGCGGAGTTCATTCCTCTACCACCAAACAGTTCCTGTGTAAGTTCTAGAAAGAATTATCATAGAAATGATCAATAATGACATAGGAAACTACCAGACACTAGAACCAACCTAGTTTAGTTTCATCAAGGGCAAATCATGCCTACTTAGCTATTTGGACTTCTTTGATGAGGTCAGCAAAGCAGTTCACTCTGCCTATCTTCAACATGCCAAAGCATTTGAAACAATACTAAACTCTGGCATTGTTGACAAACAAGAGTTTACGTATAAACCCTTATATCACCCAATGGGTAGCCATCTGGCTGACAGACATAACACAGGAAGTTAGAACTGGGGAGTCCACCTCTACAAAGAGGCCAGTAACCAGTGGAGTCCCTCAGGGATCAGTCATAGGATTGCTCCTTTTTGGCAACTACTTCTTCGAAGTCAAGGCCAATGTCAAGGTCTTCTAACTGACCAAATTTGCAGATAGAATCCCTCACTGAAACTAATGATCTCCAAGAATGGCAAATAAAGACAGATAGCTAGTATCAGAGCCATGGAATAAAACAAAATGTCAAGAAATGCATAACAGTATCCTGTAGGAAGTTGATCACCTGTGATAAGTGCCATATTGACATTTCGCCCCTTGGAGTCGAACCAGCAACTTGGGAAAACACTTAGATGGTACCCTAACCTTTGTCAATCATGTGTGTTTGGTAGTGAGAAAATCATTCTGTGTTGTGCAACTTATAAACAAAGGTATGGCATCTAGATCCAAGGAGGTCATTGTTCCACTGTATTTGGCACTCACCAGACCTATTATTGAGTATAATGCTTCCTTTCATATGTACCTAACCAAGCATATCCAACAATTGGAATGTCCACAGAGGTTAACAAATACAGGGCAAAAATTACATGTCCTTTACAGACCACCTCAAAGCCTTAATTCTGTATTTTATTTCCTACAGGCTGTTGAGGGATTATCCATGTCTTGAATACAAGACATTAGCAGACCCCACTTTAATGGACCTCCTGCATGTCCACAAAACAAACAGCAAGAAAATTACCTGTTCTAAAGACTTAAACTTTGCCTGTGATATAAATAGTGCCAGATCGAAAGACAGGTATGTATCTCAGAGACCACACCTTCTCTGAAACAGACACCCCATTCATGTGAAGCACAGTTCCTTCCTAACCATTCTGAAGTGTAACTTGGGCACAGGATGAAGGAACTGCAATTCACCTCTAATTTGGCACCTATGTCACCAATAGACACCGGCAACTGATAAATGGTTCATCTCCTAGGCCCCTGCTTGTAAATGTTTCTCCCAAGCTCCCAATTACACTAGCAAGGTTACCCAGACTTAACACAGATTTGGGATGCTTGGCTGTGCTTAAAAAGGAAATAGTGTTTATTAGCTTAGTACACTCCTATGAACCTATAAACAAATAGACAGATAGTGAGACAGCGAGAGAGAGATAGAAAGATAGATAGATAAATAAATAGATGGATGGATAGTCAGCCAGCAAGTCATGCAGGCAGAGAAATGGATAAACAGAGACACAAATAAAAAGACAAATAGTTTATTTCTTCAGTATTGCACCCAAGATATAATATGACTTTTGTTATCTTGTCTACTTTAATATATTTTTCTTAAGCTATGCAGTAAAATAAGCAATAAAAATATATCCCAAATATTCCAAAGACATGCATCTGGAGCATTTCTCCCGAAGTGTCCACTGAAAATGGGCTCTGTCCCTGTTGGACTTTCCAGGTAAATAAATGTTAAACAAATAAATAAATAAATATACATGAGACAAAAATGAAAATTTTGAAAAGTGTGAGATAGCTAGAAGTGACTGATTTTTTTAAATTTCTAATATATAGTTTAAATGAAGACTAAGGTATCTTAACAAAACTCAGTTACTCATCTCTCCTGCATCTGTAATGAAACAGACTTTGGAGAACTTGAAGTGAGCATAGAATCTCATGGTAATTAATAGGTGTACAGTTCAACTGTATCATGTTGTGTAATGCCAGGCAGGCCGACTCAAGGTGTGATATGATATATCATATGACTTGATGCCATTTCATTCCATGCCATGCTACGCCATGTCATGCCCTGCTATGCCATGTCATGCCATGTTTTACTGTACCATTTGATGTTGTTTCATACAATTTGATGTTGTTTTATACCCTGACATGCTTTGCTAGAATGTCCCCACCATGCCATCCCTGGCTGTTTTATGCTATGGTGGATCATTCCAATTGATTCTCTGCTATAACATTCTTTACTGCTCTGTGCAATGTTATACTGAACTGTGGATGCCAGGCCATCTTATGCCAGCCCAACCCAGGTCCATGCTATGTTCTGGTTTGCTATACAATTGCTAGAAATCATTTCATTGTAAGCTGAAAAATATGATGTGCTATGGAAAGCAACAGTGTCCCCAGTTCAATTTCCAGGTTAAACCTTTGCAGCCTCATTAAATTACAAATGTGACTGTAACCAGTGCAATGGTTATTATGTGCAATGCCAGTATAAATAATGTTTAATAATACTTAAAGTGTAAGAACAAAACTCAAATCAATTTTCCTTAGATTCTGGTAAAAATAATGCTGAACATATTTTTATTAATTATTTATAACTGTTTTGATTTGTAGGGAGGCAACTCTAATGATTTCACGGAAGGTTGGAATCTTAGTACAACATCCGTTGCATATTTTACTATTGCAGGAATTCCTGGACTCCATGAGATGACATCACGGATCATTCTGTTTATGTTTTTTCTTATAATATACACTATTGCATTTATAGAAAACTTTGCTATTGTTATTGTAATAAAAGTTGATCATGCCTTGCATTCCCCAATGTACTTTTTAATTTGTAACCTGGCATTTCTCGATCTGCTTATTCCTTCTGTTACCATCCCAGAAATGCTGTACTATATAATAACAGAGGACAGATCAATTGCTTTTGGACCATGTGTTATACAGATGGCATGCTACCTAACATTTTTAGTAACAGAATGTGTAATATTGGTGGTCATGGCTTATGATCATTACCAGGCCATATGCAACCCATTGCTGTATCCCACTATCATGACAACAAAGCATGTTGTAGTTTTGTCTGCTTTTTGCTGGATGGTGGGCATTGTGGAAGCTGTGCTCCGAGTTTGTTTTATACTCAATGCACCTTTCTGTGGGCCAAACAAAATTGAATATTTTTGTTGCGATTATTCTTCTATCATATTGTTGGCATGTGCTGATGTGTATGTCCAGAGTACATATGATAAGATCATGTCCTTAATTCTTGTCTCACTTCAAGTGTTTCTTGTTCTGTTTTCTTATGGAAAGATAATTTCTGCTGTGCTAAGAATCAGTTCTGCTGAGGGTCGAAGGAAAGCCTTTTCTACTTGTGCCAGCCACTTTCTTGTTATTGGTGTTTTCTACTTCGTTATAGCTTTTGTCTTAATATCTTATGGAGTGCCAGGGTTTTCTGAACAGGTGCGTACTTTGGCAGCTATAGTGCAGAACATTGTCCCTCCTCTTGTGAATCCAGTCATTTATTGTGCAAAAACAAAAGAAATCAGGGTCAGTATTATAAAGTTTATAAATAAATGGAAATTAGGCCAGCCATAGATCAGTACAAGAGAATTTCAGCAGACAATTCCTTAATGTGCTATTCACACTACTAACATTCAAGGGTTAGCTCACACAAAATGTATAGAAGCTGTTCACAAATTTTAAAATAATGTCATGATAATAAATAATCTTTTAGGTATATTTTTGCTAAAATATTCCAAAAAATATCAAGACTGATTCTTCCATTTTGTATTTGAGAAATACAACTTATGGAGTGCTGTATAAAGGAAGGTACTCTACGGTTTTAAGTAGAGTTGAAATGTTAACAAATAATGATTCTTTGCTTATATCATAATCTCTGGGAGAGCAATTTTAGCATTTTTTGTTTTACTGCTGTTAATGTGAAGAATAAAATTGGAAAAGTGCCGCAGTTTGATAGAGAAACATATTTTTTGATATAAAGTATATTTTATATTTATCAAAAATCTTAAGCTGCTTCTAAGTCACATGGCGTAAACACTAATAAAAAAGGAATGCTGAGATTAAAACATCAAGAAACTTAGAACATTTTTCTCGATTAATAAACACATGCATTTGTACTTAATTTATCCCAGAAAATGATAATTATGCTCATGTGGTCATTTAAACTTATTTAGGCATGCGTCCAAACTTCAACTTCTTCTTTCAGCTTTTCCCAGTGAGGAGTTGCCACAGCAGATCACCTGTCTGCTCATGAGCCTTCTACAGAAGGCACACACACACACACACACACACACACACACACACACACACACACACACACACACACACACACACACACTCATGCCTAGGGCCAATTTAGAGTGTCCAGTCCACCTACAGCATGTCTTTGGGATGAAACCGGAGCACCTGGAGGAAACCCACATGGCCACAGGGAGGACATGCAAACTCCGCACAGAAGGCACCCCAGCCGAAGATCGAACCAGAGAATCTCTTGCTGTGAGGCGACAATGCTAACTGCAGCACCACCACAGCCACCCAATGCTTCCAAACTTTACAAACTCTTTAAAAAGTGGTATCCCATTAGTGTAATTTAAATATGTACAGTTTTTATTATGAGTTTTTATCTTCTTTGCAATAAAGTTAGCATTATGATCTAACGTCACCTGTGGTATACCATCCACCATAATGTTATTTATTTAGTTTGATTTATTTATTATTAGTAAATATATGTAAATCCAACAACATGGCTGGTGATTCTCTGTTCTCCAATACAGTTAGAAAATCCTGGAACTTACTTCCCAGTGAACTTTCACCACTGGCCTCTATATCACTTTTCAAGTACAAACTGAAACTTTGACTTAGAACACACTGGTTATGCCCCTGTACTAACCCTGACTAACTTGCTCATCTTACTAGGTTTTGCTTACCCACTACTTCTAAGTCCTATTTTCCTTGATAACAAAGACAACTTTATCTTCTAGATAATGCTACTGTTTGTACTGACATCTTTTTGTGGATATTTACTTTAATACCGATGGGATAATTTTGTTAGTTATACATTGAGCTGCCATCATTGTTAAATTATGTATTGAACCAGAATTGTGTTATTAAAATTGTGTCTCAGAGCTCATCTCCCAGGGCCTCTACTGAAAATGGACTTGAGTGCTATTTTAAAACTCTAATTATTGAGACTGGCAAATTTTCATCTGCCTTTAAGACTAGCCTTGAGGAATTGATTATTAGTCACAAACTTGCAACAGGGTTATGATGTACAGCCTGCTAGATTTGGGAAGTGACCGCTGTTAAGTCCTTGTAAAGGGTAGCAACAGCTTTTAACTGTGCCTAATTAAAGGTGTACACAGCTAGGCATCTTATGGTTACTGTGATCAGTTGCATAATGTTAAACAAATAGTACTTCAGTTTCATTTTACTATGGTGAAGTCTCATAATATATGTGAGAGGAAGCTTGCATCATGAGGTGAGCAAGATCAAACAAATGATGACTGAAATCAATAAAGTGTGATACCCGAAAGAAATTGTGAAAAAAACAAAGTGTAAGTGCTTTTAAAGACCTGCACTCCCTACACAATCAATCTTACATTTACCAACTCTGTCACACCAATTTAAAAAGGGGAGAATTACCCTAAAAATGGCATCACTGCTGGAACATATCACTGAAAATTATTTCCTCTGGAGGCACTCTGATCCTCTGGCAACTGATATTCAAGAAATAAGACATTGTGCATCACTAGTGTAGCCATGAGGAGGAAGGCACAAAGTGTTTTATTGTAGTTGCTGCAGTTTCCATTTCAGCATTCCTGCTTTTTGATTCATAGATATGTAGTTTTGAAAGCCTGTACTCCCTGCACTCCCACAGTTATATTTATTCAAACTTGATAGTCACACCAACATGAGGGGGGGGGTTACCCCAAAATGAGGATCACTCCCAGACCATCTCACTGACAATAATTTCCTGTGGGAGCACATTGATCCTCAGAATCTTGAGCCTTAGGCAACTAACATTAGAGAAATCAAATGTCATGCACCAGTAGTCTGTCCATGAGAAAGAATGTCCCAAGCATTTTATTGAAGTTTGCTGCAAATTGCATTTCAGCATTTCTCGCTCTTGTTTGATAGGTAGTTTGTAGGCTTGCAGTCCAGACCATTGAGAAGCTAAGCTCAAATATCCAGTTGCCCCAAAACACTGTGTAGACAAGGTCATACTGTTAGTAAATCAGGACCAAGGAAATCAAATCCTGTCCCACAAGAACTACAACTTACAGTCTTCACCCTCTGTGCCAACAGACAAATTTGAAGTGATGAAAACAAGGAGTATACAAAATAGCATTGTCCATATGATGATGTTTTTCTTTACTACAGTTTCCTTCCTTTACACCACAGCTATTCATACAGTTCATATTTATTATTACAAAGCTATGGTTTATACAATAATATAACTGCCAATTTCTGCTGGAAAATGCATGCATTTTTGCCAAATGATTTTGCAATATAGAGTTTGTAATTGCATTATATAAGTTAATAAACTGGGAATCTGACAATCATGGGCATTTTGACTCAGAAATATAAAGTAGCCATGTTCCTAAATGAAGCATTCTACTGTTAAATAATTCAGTCTTTAACATTTATGCCATATTAACTCTCATTTTACAGTATTGTCTACTAGACTGTTATAACTTGTTTTTTATTCTCTTTCTATAAAGAGAAGAGAAAGCCAAAGTTGTTCATACTTAGTCCTTTGTACTTTAACTCACCCAAGATTCAGAATTTGCATATATATGTTTTAGATTTTATTTATGGAAAAAATGTTTAATTTAGTCTTCTAATTTACTTGTTTTCATTATAAGTAGTTTATATATATATATATATATATATATATATATATATATATGTGTGTGTGTGTGTGTGTGTGTGTGTGTGTGTGTGTGTGCATGTGCGTGTGTGCATATGCGCATGTGTGCATGCGCGCGTGTGTGTGTGTGTGTGTGTGTGTACATGTGTGCATGTGCATGCGTGTGTGTGTGTGTGTGTGTGTGTGTGTGTGTGTGTATCTGTGTGTGTATGAGTGCGTGTGTGTGTGTGTGTGTGTGTGTGTGTGTGTGTGTGTGTGTGTGTGTGTGTGTGTGTGCATATGTATGCACAGAGAGAGAGCACTGCAGTTGGCTGAAATGCTCATTGGTCAACATCTGTTTAATCACCCATATTTGGTTCACATATGTGGCTGGTTGACAGGTATGCTAGATTGACAATATTCAAGAGGGAGGATATTCCCTTTCCATATGGAGTGTACAATCTCAGGGTTAGTATATATAATTAGCAGGGAGTGTGGGGGTGTGGAGGGGCTTTCCCCCTTCCAAAAGATGTTATTTGTTTGTATTTTTTGTTAGAACTTGCATGCAGTGAGCAGCACATGCATAGTATTGTGTCAACACTTGGTTTATTGAACTTGTGTGGTCAGTGTTTTGACTATCAGCATTTGGGTCTGTGAATGTACATTAGTAGACCCATATTTATGTATCTAGCATAGTGAAAGGGTCTGAGAATGCTATATTACTAAAAGCATTTCATAAAGCATGTTTTCTTTATATAAATATTGCAGTACAGCTTCCTACTGCCCAATTCTCCCTTTCTTTCCTTTTGTGTTCTCTTCTCTTTCTTCACCTTTATTCATCATTTCTTCATTCCATGCCATAGGATTTTCTAGTCATTCTCCATTTTCTAGCCATTTAACTACCACACCTTCAGTTTTAGTTCCACTGTCACTATTCTGACGATCTTTATGTTTATAATATTTATCATTTTTTTATCTTCTTTTCTCTCTTTATAGTTCTTTGCTATGTAGCTTGCAATTTCTTGCACCAGAGTTAATACTTGGGTTTTGATATTTTCTGTTATTGTGCTTGTCACATTTATAGATTAAGAAGGCAAAGTTTGATCTGTTTACTAGTCCACCATTCAATATTGGATTACACCCACCATTGCCCTCTCTCATAGATCTTTTAACCATGCACATTTTTAAAATATTTGGATTGTTCAAAAATTTTTTGTTACATGTGCAGCCCCTTATCTCCAGCTGTTTTCTACTCCCATATCCAGATAACATACTATATCATCTATTTAACATTTTTGTTTTACGGTCTCATAGTTGTTGTCATAAGATCAATTCCCTTACCGTTCATATTTTTTCCTACTTTATATCCTCTACATTTTCCTAGACGTAGATTTTTTTTTTGTCAAGTCAAAGTTTTCTATTTTCTCTCCCCAAAATTATACATAACATGCTAGCTCTTCCCTAGACATTTCCATTTTACAATTTCTACCAAGCTTTTCTTCAAGTTAAATTTATATCCCTTTCTTTCTTTTCTGTTAATTTACCACTTTTTCTAAAGGTGTCTTCTACATCTCTTCTTTTTATTGTTTTCCATTTTTCCTCCCATGATTGGGACCTCAATCTTACAAATTAAAACCTAGTTTTCAGCATCCTTTCATTAAGCCTCTCCTCATTGGATTTCCACTTGCTTTTTGTTTTATGTACTATTAGTTTAGCTTTCATCATTTGTTTGACCAAACCACCATTTTTTATTTCAGTTTGACTAAAACTATTATCCATTTATTCTTTAGCTGCCATGGCTTCCCTGTCTTCTCTCTGTAGTTTAACATTTCCTTCCTGCCCCCTAATTTCTATTCTGCCAAGTTTATTACACCCTATATTTTTCCTTTTCCGTGTGTAAGACTTTGGCTTTACTCTTCTGTTATTCCTGGCTGGCATTTCAGTCTTTATTTTACCTCTGTCATGTACTGCTTACACACTTCATAATGCTTTTCAGTTATGCACTTTAGTAGTCTAATGCAAATACAGACAGACTCATTTTAAAGTGCTACCCCTCACTGTCGTTAAACCACTCTTAACTTTTCATGATTATTTTCATGAGTCCACTCATTAGCATTTTCTCCATTCCACATTCATTTTGTCCAATATCCATCTCAAATATTTACAGACTCTATTATTAAAAATAAACTCTATATTTTTACTCCTCTTGATGAGTTATATGCTGACTATATTAAGTGGCTAAGATATTAAGATGAACTAAATATCTTAGCCACTTTATATATATATTTCTTTTGTTTACTATGCATATGAAAAGTATGATTTATCTGTATAATGCCACATAGCATGTATTCAATAAACGTGTATCCATACTCTGCATCTGTAATTCTACCCTGATAAAATAAATATAAAGAATTATAGTGATTTAAATCTCCTCACATCCACAGACCTGACAGCCAGGTGTGCATAATGTATGTAAATAATACCTTCTTGCACCTTTTGTAAGTCCTCATGGTATACAAGAATACGAATATGTACAATCCAGTAACACACTAACTAGCATTACAACCCACTTTGATAAACACTCACATGACCATACAGTGTTTATAAAAATAAACTTTGTGATATAATTACAAACAAGAATACAAATCTAGCAGTATAAAATCGTGTGCCTCTATTTTACTTATAAACATGCTTTACTGTGTTTCTGGAACTCAGCCTTTTACCTACTTTAATATATTTGAACATTATTTCCCCGTAGCTTGGGTTTGCTTGCTAAGGTTGGGTGCGTGGGTGTGAGGACGTTGGCATGGCCATAAAAACAAAAATTGGTAGCCCCTATTGTAATATATGAGGGAGAGCACATGTGCGCACTGAAGAGAAATACGTGGCCATCGAGGTGATGTAAGTGTTCACTTCACTGTCAGAGCAGGTTTAGGTTTGTATGATGAAAAATCCACTCATTGTTGGGATGCCTGAAAGAGCACAAAGCACCCATATTGCTCAATAGATGACAAGCTGTATGAGGCTTGATGGTTGGCAGTCATGAGGCAAAAATGATGCAATGAAAAATAAGTAAGTACCCTGTTTTGGCAAATATCTGGATAAGAGGTATTACCAAAGGTGTGATAGCAATAATAAAATGCTTATTTGATCTACAATAGTAATAATAATCTTTAAAGTAAGAGGACATTATTGAGCATAGTCAATCCAGATTAAGAATATTTTGTGACCATATGTCATGGCTCCTGATAATATGATAAAAATAACATGGTCATCCATTCATCTGCAGGTATGCCGTAGTATGATACATCAATTCTTGTACATTCTTTGGTGTGGCCACCCCTTTATCTGTTACAGAAGAATGGCCACATAGCCTTACATAGCAAACAGAGTGGTCATCCTTCTTAGAGGGATAATTTTGTTAGTCACACATCTCAAATATTGTTATGGTCATACCCGCGGTTGTGGTGCTGTGGTAGCGTTGTCGCCTCACAACAAGACGTTGTCCCGTTCGATTCTCAGCTAGAGCGTCTTCTGTGTGGAGGCATGCATGAATGGGCAGACCTTCATTGAAGGTTGTGCATCAGGGCTGGTAACTTGGCACGTAAAAATCCACTACCAAACATTAGCAGACTGGAGTTCTGCTGTGGCGACCCCTAACCGAGATAAGCCGAAAGACACAACAACATGTATTATTGTACAGATCATGGCATACATGTTTAATGCCAAGTATTCCTATCAATTAGCATTGCGCATAGCTGCTATATTGCTATAAGTGACATGAAATACAGTTTGCATCATTGTGTGGGTAATAGAGGATTAATTCCTAAAATGTATATATATATATATATATATATATATATATATATATATATATATATATATATATACATACACACACACACACACGTATATATTAGTAGATAAAGAGAGAGTTTTATATATTTATACACTATAGAACAATGTTGGAGTTGGTATATATAATTAGCAGGGGGGACTGCACCCCTGCAAAAATTGTGATTTTTTTTTTTTTATTCTTTTATGTTTCAATTTCATGAGAGCAATGTTTAGGTGTTCAATATTTGTGTACTTCAATATTTCAAAGTATACATCTAAAAAACAAGAACACGAATCCCAACTCTCCACACACAGTTCTATTTTATTTTAAGTGCGTTAAAATATCATACACTTTTCGTCAAAGCCAAATGCCTTAACTTCTTCAGAAACTCCAAACAGCATCAGTTAACCACCTTTATAGTGTGGCCATAATTAACATTCATTAACCAATTAATATCTAAAAGCGTATGCCAAAAAATTAAAACATAAAACCTAAAACATCTTTCCCTAAAATAACACGGTCATTTAAATTAATGCAATTTTATACATCATTTAGGACTTATGAAAATCATATAACTAATAAATATTTTAATAAATATATATATCAAAATGTTTATGTAAAATATGTTTATATAAAAACATGTTTATATAAAAAACAAACATGAACATGAACGTAAATATAAACATGAACATGTGTATGTGTACTCGTGTGTATTTATGGCTAATATTTAATCCGATATACTACACATTGCAGTTTGTACAGTTAAACTATTATATTGTATTAAGTCCAACTCGAATATTTTATTATTTATTTATTTTATTTTACATTTGTTGACCGGGCCAGTCCAACTGGATACTTATCCATTTTCAGTGAAGGCCCAGGAGAAACTCAAGGTCATGGTTAGATTAACAAATACAATGATGATGTTAACACAAGTTAATACTAGTTAATACAAATACAATGATAAAGCTATAACAAGTAAATACAATTAAATACACTGATGCTTAAAGGCCAAATAAGAGAAGCAAGAGTTATATAAATGATTTAACGAGGTACAGATTAGAACAGACAGACAAGCAGGGCTAAAATAGAGCGTTCTTTGGTTTTTGGGTTAGGTGGAGGCAGAGAGAAGCCTAGGTACGGCAGGGACAATAGTTTTTAGTCTGGACTGGAGCAAGGGCATAACCATTTGGATTTCAGGTACGCTCTAAGATGTATTTTAAATTGGTACTGAGAGGTCATAAGTCTTAGGTTGATTGGAAGGGCATTCCAGGATTTGCCAATGGAATTAGCATATAGTGCTTCACCACCGGCGTTGTTAGATTTAATGGTCAGTACTTGTAGACTTTTGGAAGACCTGAGGGAGTTAAGGTTGGAGTCTGGGTAAGTATTTTGTTCAGTGAGGGGGTTTTATCTGGATGGCTGATAATTTTAAAAGCCTCGGTTAGCTGGTTGAATTTGAGAATATTGGGCAGTTCCAGCCATTCGAGACCTTAAATTTAGGCAGTGATGGGTGCGATAGGGCGTTCCAGTTATGAATCTGGCTATGTGATTGTAGGTAGTAGAAAGTTTATTAAGCTCTTTCTTATTGAGGAAGGAGAATATCGGGGAGGCATAAAGGAGTGTGGAGAGGAGGTGGGTTCGGGCAATAGTTAGTTTGCTGTGCGGAGTTAAGAAGGCCTTTATTCTATACATTGACCCAAGTTTTTTGTTGACTGATTTAATAGTTAAATTTACATGCATATCAAATTTAAGTTTATGGTCTATGGTCACCCCTAGTAGTTTGGTGTGGGATACGGGGTAGATAATGGTGCCATTATTGGAGGACACATGGAAGGTTGGGTTGTTGGTGTTAAGGGGTTCTATAGTTTGAGCAGTCGCTGGAGTGGGGAAAGATAGAAGTAATTTGGTTTTGGTAGGGTTAAGTAAGAGTTTAAGTTCCGAGAACCATTTTTCGACAGTGGAAAAGCAGTTTTGGGTAGTGGCCTGGAGTTTGGCGAGAGATTCGTCAGAGCAGATCAGGGTGGAGTCATCTGCATATTGAATGCAGGTGGCTTTGGGAATAATTGAGTGTAGGCCATTTATGAAAATGGAAAAAAGAAGGGACCAAGGATAGATCCTTGGGGACACCAATATTCGTGGGAGTAGGTCTGATAGGCTGTTTTGCCACTGGACGCCTGTTTCCTGCTAGAGAGATAGGCATTAAACCAACTTATGGTTAGTTTGCTAAGATGTAAGGTTTCCAGTGCCTGAAGCAGTAGTTGGTGGTTGACCATATCGAAGGCTTTCGATAGGTCTAGAAAAGCGCAGAGGATATTAGTTTATTATTGCGATTGTGGTTAACTGAGTCAACAAAGGAGAGGAGAGCTGTGGTTGTGCTGTGATGGGGGCGAAAGCCATGTTGGGTATTTGATAGGAGGTTGTTTTGTGTGAGGTAGGTAATGAGTTGTTTGTGGACACAGCGTTCCATAATTTTGGCTAGGGGGGACAGTATGGCTATGGGTCTATAGTTAGAGGTTTCAGTGGAGGACCCTCCTTTGTGGAGGGGGATGATATAAGAGATTTTCCAGATAGACGGAATAGATGCTTCAGAAATAGTCCAGTTGATCAAGATTGAGACAGGGTAGGCTATGGCATCAGATGCTATTTGTAGGTATTTGGCAGGGAGCAGATCTGCCGCGAGGGTGGTTGGTTTAAGTTTTTTCAAAAGGGTGCGAATGTAGGAGGTGGAGATGGGTTGTAGGTTAAAGGCAGTTTGGGTTGTATTTATGGTTGGGGTTGCCACCGAGGGAGGCGTGGCAAGCTTACTGGCAAGGGACTGGATGGTCTCAGTAAAAAAAGAATTAAAGGAGTTGGCTATTTCTGTTGGGTCATTGTCCATGAGTTTGTCGGGGGTGGGGGTAGTAGACTTACCGGGATGAAGTAGGTGGTTAAAACCAGCCCAGAATTTTTTAGGATTATACTGATGTTTGTCTTGGAGGTGACAGAAATATTGTTTTTTATCAGATTTAACGGCTACTTTGGTTGAATTTCTAAGCTGGAGGAACTTGATGCGATCTAGGGGGGTTTTTGTGATTCTCCATTTATTCCAGGCCTGGTCTCTGATTCTAATTTTAGATTTAGTTTCTTGTGTTAGCCAGGGTGCTATACGTTTCTTAGTTCTAGTAAGTCGTTTAGGAGCATGGGAATTGAGTATCTTGAGGAAAGTGTCATTAAAGTATAAGACACTTTCATCTATGATAGGGTTTTTAGGATGTGCCAGTTACAAGCCTTGAGATCAGCTAGGAATTGGTCAGGGACAAAATTCTTGCTGTTCCTTACTAATCTAGTTATGGGGGATTCGTATTTGAACATTTGTGTTTTATAATAAAGGTAGCGAGGTGGTCGCTAAGGTCATTGGGAAGGGTCCCTGTGGTATAGTTATTAGGATTCCTATTAGTAAGGATCCAGTCAATAATGCTCTCCTTTTGTTGGGCATGTCCAATTCTAGTGGGAGAAAGAATATTTTGGGAGAAACCATGTAAGTTAATGGGGAGAGGATTTGATTGAGCAGAGTAGAGAGACCAGTCAATATTAACATCTCCTAATATTATAGTTTCTTGGGGATAGTTATTAGCAAGCCAACTAAGGGTTTGTTCAAGGTTTTCTACATTTTTGCCTGGTGGTAGGTAGATTACTATGAGATTAATACTTTTTTGTCTGTTTAGGGATAGCTTAAGGGCAATCAGTTCCAGGTTAGGAACTTTTGGGGGTTGGAGTAAATTCATTGTGATGCTCAAGGAGTTCTTGAACATTACAGCTATTCCGCCACCCCTTCTGGTTGTACGATCAGCCCTGATGATGTTATACCCAGGAGGGATAATTTCCTCATCCTTGGTGCTTGGTTTGAGCCAAGTTTCTGATAAACACATTATGTCAGGGGAGTGGATATCAAGCATGGCATGTAAGCTATGGACTTTATTATTAATGCTTCTAATATTGAGATGAAGCAAAAAGAGGGAGTCCACTGGTCTACTAGCTGCATGGAGGAGGTTAGGGCCTAGGTCACTATGAGGGCCTGGGTTAGGGTGGATATCGCCGTCATTAGTGATGGATTTTTTCAAATATTCTAGTATAACTAGAATATAGTGAAATAAAATAACAAAAACCAAAATGGAATGAAATAAACATTTCATTTTATTTTTCATTTTTGTTTTTATCTATCAATTTTTATTATTATTATATTATTTTATTTTGTGTTTGTTATTTTTATATATTTTGTTACCCAACTAAACACTCATGGTGTTAATATTATTTAAACATAATTATTCAACGTGCATCCTACTGACACTCACTAGTATTACCTTTCTAGGTTTCTCAACCTTAAAATACACATAATGGAGCTCATTTCATTAATGCCTGGAAATTGACAGGCATTAGTTCTAAGCTGCCATAGGAGTTCCTTCCTCTCCAATTTCAAAGACTCAGGTCCTCCCCTTTTATCATTTACTAACTGGTCGATAACCCTAAATTTAAATTCATGTCCAGTAAACTCACTTGTATGCCTAGCTAGTGCATTTTCCATTTTATTCCTGTTGATGCTATAGATATGCTCATATATTCTTTCACTAAGCTTTCTATCGGTTTTACCGATATAGAAAGCTGGACAGCATATACATTTAGCTAGGTATACTACTTGTTTGCTACTACAATTAAATCTCCCATTGGACCTATATTTCATACTACCTATTTTAAAATTACAACCTTTGTCAATGTATTTACAGAACTTATACATACTACATTTATACATGCCTTCTTTATTAGTAAATAATCGGCAGTTAGCTTCCAAGATTTCCTTCAAGTTATTTCCACGCCTATATACAATTTTTGGTTGCTCTGGGAACAGGTCTCTAAAGTGTTTATCACTAATTAAAAATTTCCAATTTTTCATAATAAGGTTGGTTATAATATGGGAGTCTATGTTAAAATTGCATATAAAACCACTGGTATTAATTAATTCTTTGTTAATATTATTCAAATCTGGGCCTCTACATTTTACCTTATTCAGAATTGGGACATAGTCACTTATTAGTCTTTTATGTTGGACTTCCCTAATGATCTCCTGGATGAAGTACAAGGGGTACCCTCTATGTATGAAGAAGTTAGACATTAAAGTACACTCTTCTTTAAACTCTTCATCTCTTGTCATCATCCTAGCTGCCCTAACTAGCTGCCCCTTGACTACAGAACTCTTCTGATATGTAGGATGGCAGCTGGAGTAATGTACATACATATTGGAATGAGTCTCTTTCCGGTAAATTTTAGAAACAAAGGTCTTGTCATCGTAATCCTTCCTTAAATCAACGTCTAGATATGCTATTTTGTCTTTACTATAACAAGACGTAAAACTCAGGAAGTTAGTACTATCATTAAACATTTCCAACAGGCACTGTAGTTCAACTTCTGTTCCTTGAAATAAAATAAATATATCATCTAAAAAACGCGTATAAAACAATATTTTTTTCTTTAAAATCTAGATTGTTCAACATGAATGACCTTTCCCAGTACGCCATTACTAGATTTGCCAGACCTGCTCCACATGGAGATCCCATTGCCACTCCAATTTTTTGATGGAAAATGTCATTATTAAACATTACATAATTATAAGAAAGGACTGTGTCTATCAGTTCTTCAACTAATTTAATTTCACTAGTGGGCGCATCCAAAATCCTTAACATGTGTGAAACCCATTCAATTCCAACCCCATGTGGAATGGATGAGTAAAGGTCCTTTACATCCACTGTGATAAAAAAAGCCATCAGCACAAAACTCCAATTTATTTATAGCTTGTAAAAAAGACCAAGAATCTTTTGAAATTTGGTTTTCACATTTAATGTATTTCTGTAAAATCTTATCTAATACCTTAGCACAGGTATATGTGATGCTATCTCTCCCATCCACCAAAAGTCTCATAGGTGGGTCGTTTACATTTTTGTGCACCTTAGGGATCCCAAAAAGAACCAGGATCCTTGATGCTGGTTGCTGTAGGTATACATACAAACTTTTATCTATTCTCGCTTCAATGTACAACTCTTCTATGAAAGCCATAACCTTCCTATAAGCCCCATTCATTTCATTCCTAGAGGCCTTTACATATGTGTCGCTATCCAGGATCTTAAACATTCTTGCATTATAGTCATCAATGGTCATTATAGCAAGGCCCCCACCTTTATCCGGTTTCATAATACGAATTGGAGCCTGTCTTAAAAAACTCAAGGTATCCCTCTCTTCCTTACTTATATTGTGCTTATGACTGTTAGTGTGACCAGATGTTGTTTTAACTTTTTTCAAGTTTCTTAAATCGACTTCATTGACCTTTTCAAAAAGCGCTAAAAGGGGATGTAAAGGAGGGTTATATACACTGGAAACATAAAAATCAGACTTATTATTCAAATTTTCCCCCATTAAAGCCAATAAGTTAAGTTTCCTAGTGAAAATCTTAAGGTCAATTAAAGTATTAGCCACGTCAAACTGGACAGTAGGGACAAAGGTGTACCCTTTTGATAACAAATCCATTGTTTCTGGACAGATAAACATGTCAGTGTAGTTAAAAACTTTAAAGTCATGGCTAGAATTAAAGAGTACATTACAGTGGAATTGGTCATCCAAGGGGCAGTCAGTGGCCATATTTACTACCATTTTTTCTTTTTGTTCTTCATTGTTCTGTTGTTCTGCATCACTGGCTTCGAGGCTCGAGCTCGAAAATTTCTTTCATTAAAGTCCCCTCCCACTTTATTCTGTACTGAGGTATTCGTAGTAGCAGAATCATTATGGTGTACCAGTCTTTCGCTCCGACGGATAGTACTTTGACCATCCTGTTGTTTAGTCCCAGTATGTATATCATTTATACTAGAGGATGCAAAAGTCTCAGTCTCTCCCTCTGGGTTATTAACCCTGTTATTTGAAGCTTGATTAACATTATTGTTACCAACAGACACTGCCCTTTGAGAGTTGGGTGGCTTTGGGTATGCTTTACCTTCCCCATAATCTTTGAGGTCACGTTTTATTTTCTTAATTTTAGTAGTATTCAATTTTGACAAATATTCATCAATGCTGGCAAAAATCCGTTCGTATTCAAAGCAATACCTAGGGAAACTGGTGTCGCTCTTTACTGAGGAATCTAGTTCCTCAATTTCAACCAATAATTCATCCACCATAAACTGGTAGTGGATACAAAATAGTTTCAAAAGTTCCAGCCCATGTTTGTCAAATAATAAAACCAAGGCTTTATGAAATGCTGAACCTTCCATAAGCCCCGTAGGGAACTGCCATTGCCTGAGCCCCTTCGGTATTATCTTAAAGGTTGATGCATTCACGGAAGTATGCTATTTCCAATTGTAACTTCCATACTTTACATAACTTCTCATCAAACACATTCAGTTTAGAAGTTAAATCTATCCTTACCTCTCAGTCAGCTTCAGTAATGTTGTTCGAATGCACATCATTAAAGGAAAAAGTTCTATGTATCCAAATATTCAAGTTTTCGGTTCTTACTGAATTACCATCCCACTGGCGGTTCTCTCCTTCAGTGTGTCCCGGGCTGGTTACGTCAGCAATTACGCTTCTACGAATACTCATTCCCATTGACAAGGCTGTTTTTTCACTCGAAATAGTCCCTCCAGTTCGAGTTACTAAATTAACGTTGGCTGGAACAGAAACTGTGTTACTAACTGCATTTGGACCCTGCAGGTCCTGTTGTGTATTAGTAGCCTCTTCGAATCTCTGTGACAAGTTGTCCACCTTTTGGGACAACAGTTCTATCAATGCTGTCAAATTTCCATCGCCCCCATTGTAGTTTGGGGTAGAAGTAGAACTAGGTGGTGAATCTGGGTCCATGTTATAAACGAAGACAAACCAAGAAACGATATATCGAACTTCACCAAAAAACAAGAACACGAATCCCAACTCTCCACACACAGTTTAAATTTAGGGTTATTGACCAGTTAGTAAATGATAAAAGGGGAGGACCTGAGTCTTTGAAATTGGAGAGGAAGGAACTCCTATGGCAGCTTAGAACTAACGCCTGTCAATTTCCAGGCATTAATGAAATGAGCTCCATTATGTGTATTTTAAGGTTGAGAAACCTAGAAAGGTAATACTAGTGAGTGTCAGTAGGATGCGCGTTGAATAATTATGTTTAAATAATATTAACATCATGAGTGTTTAGTTGGGTAATAAAATATATAAAAATAACAAACACAAAATAAAATAATATAATAATAATAAAAATTGATAGATAAAAACAAAAATGAAAAATAAAATGAAATGTTTATTTCATTCCATTTTGATTTTTGTTATTTTATTTCATTATATTCTAGTTATTCGAGCTGGACTTAATACAATATAATAGTTTAACTGTACAAACTGCAATGTGTAGTATATCGGATTAAATAGTAGCCATAAATACACACGAGTACACATACACATGTTCATGTTTATGTTTACGTTCATGTTCATGTTTGTTTTTTATATAAACATGTTTTTATATAAACATTTTTTACATAAACATTTTGATATATATATTTATTAAAATATTTATTAGTTATATGATTTTTATAAGTCCTAAATGATGTATAAAATTGCATTAATTTAAATAACCGTGTTATTTTAGGGAAAGCTGTTTTAGGTTTTATGTTTTAATTTTTTGGCATATGCTTTTAGATATTAATTGGTTAATAAATGTTAATTATGGCCACACTATAAAGGTGGTTAACTGATGCTGTTTGGAGTTTCTGAAGAAGTTAAGGCATTTGGCTTTGACGAAAAGTATATGATCTTTTAACGCACTTAAAATAAAATAGAACTGTGTGTGGAGAGTTGGGATTCATGTTCTTGTTTTTTGGTGAAGTTCGATATATCGTTTCTTGGTTTGTCTTCGTTTATAACAAAGTACACATCTACACATACACACACACACACACACACACACACACATATATAGTTATATAGATATCACAACGCCACATATAAACACATACATATGGCAGAGACAGCAACATCATGCCACATAAGTTAACTACTGCATTTTATTGCATTTGGTGCACATGCATTTTCCACCCCCCCCCCAACACAATTAGAAAGCAAGGCTTGTGATAGTATGACAAAATGCATCCAATACGTACTGGCACAGTCATTCTGGACTACACTGGTCTTTTAAGCTTATTAGCATTTCTATGTGGACACCTACCTACCCCTTTAACAAGGTCCTCTGTTGCTGCATTACTTCGACCTGGAACAGTCATTCTATTACCGTAACTAGTAGTGGCTGATTGCATGCAAAAGAGCATGAGCAATACTGAAAATGAATTCTAGATGACTATGTCTGTGATGTCTAAAGTTCCCATCTCTTACAATGAAATTTGTTTCCTGCACCACTTAACTATGATTGCATCTGCAGTTTCACAACCTGGATGAAAATTGCTGTGGTACACATCCAAAATTCCTCTTCTTAGGCTCAAAATATTACATTTCACATTTATATAGTGCAAATTGCTGCTGAAGATCCATCCAGATCCCACTTGGGTATAATTGTATGGTGATACTTCCTGTGACTGTCCACATTACACCTCATAAATAAGGGTATTTCATCCAGGAACAAGAAGGTCATAACATCCCTGTACTCCTCCCTTTTCAGACCCCTTATCGAGTACAATTCCCCCTTCAGCATGTATTTTGCTAAGCACATGCAGCAGTTGGGGAGACCACAGAGGTTCCTGACCAGGAAAATCCAGGCTCTCAAACACCTGTCTTATTGAGATAGACTAAAAGCGTTGTCCCTCTAATCAGTCTCATACAGACTGCTCAGAGGTAACCTATGTCTGGCATACAAGGCCATTTCAGCTCAGCCTTGATTGAGTTGCTGCATATCCGTAAGACAACCTCTACTCATGCAACCCACACACAAGGCCTTAACCTGGTCTGTGACATTAATAGAACTTGTTGGTGGGATAGATTTGTGTCCCAAAGACTCCCCCATCTGTGGAATAGACTCCCTCTCCATGTCAAGCAGAGTACCTCTTTAGCCTTCTTTAAGACGAACCTGGACGACTGGATGGGAAACAGAAAATATACCCCTGGGATCCCACCTGTGTCCCTGCTGGACAGGGAGCATAGGTGTTGACTTTGAGGGAACATGGGAGAAGTTCTTGGCGAGGCATATAAGGGCCTCCGGGCCAATAGCCTGGTATCATCCTATGAACCTATGAACCTATGAACATACAAGCACACAATATGTTGTTGCTGCTACCTTCCACCTTTAAAGTACCATATCATGCTTGCATGTTTGTGTAACATGAAGCTCACCATACCTGGCAGTAATGGGATTATTTCAGATACAGCAGTTTTAGACTTATATATAAGTCCCCATTTTCACAAACTCATTATTGCTATTCCAGGTTTCACACTTACTCTAAATTTAAAATTCTCACTCTAATTCCCACCATTTTATGTACTAGGAGTTGGTCTAGAGTGAAAAAGTGTCATCCTTAAAAATGCAGAATCAGGTTGTCAGCTGCTCATGTTTCATTTCTATGGTCATCTTCTCAAGTGATCAGGTCTGCTAAATGAACTAGGACAACTGGCTTTTTGCTGAGAGCAAACCCTCTATGCCACCAAAGCCAGCATAAAAATATTTACATATAAGGTTAAGGTCACTTGTTAAAATGTTTAAGGAATCCAGCGAACTGAGAATCCTCATTGAAATTATTATAGCATTTTGTTTCACCCCAGTTATATTAAGCACTAGACAAGTAATGTCACATCTCAATAAGGAAACCGGGTAATCTAGAATAGTTTAAAAATGATAGATTTGATGTAGTGGGTAATAGAAGCTCCAGTCCTAATATTCACACATACATATAACAATGGTAGATGATTATATATATTTCTTAGGAAGTAAGGCCATTTTCTTTGTTTCACATTACAGTCCATTGGACAAACTACCATTGCACTAGTTAGAGAAGTTGAATTTGAGGGCTTGTTAATGCCAAACCTTATCCAAAAAGATCAGAAAAATTATCAGATATAATATGACAGTGCCTTTATTACAGGACTAGACAAAAAACCTGAATGTTTATCAGTATCCTAAAGAAATGCAAATATTTTATTGATTTTGCAGTCTATAAAACCATGAGGATACATTAGATGTGGTCTTTATATTTACTATTTTATTTTTGGGAAAATAACCAATAAACGAGGCACTCAATAAGGCACTCAACAATTTCTTTACATAAACAATATGATCTGAGGCATTTGGCTAACCCACAAATAAGTTTATTGATTTTTCCTGGAGTAAATGGAACTGCAATTTTGAGTATTTCTCAATGATGACACCAAATCATAAGCAAATAAAAAGATAATAGTAAATGATATGCTCTTACTACTTACATAAAGATGAAACAGACTTATACATAGTTTTAAGCTTCTCCTGTCAGAGTCACATGGACTGTTAAATGAAATATCTATGTATGCTTCAGATTTCAGGGCTGATTCTCAGTTACCACCTCAGGAATTCATTTTCTGATATTATTAACATGCATAGGGTCACTTTAATAGCTGACATTCCTATTTCTATTATAATGGGACTTCTGATCAACTCACTTAATTCAGCTTGTTCACTGCAGGAATGCGAGAGTTTGCTGGCTGCGACAGTTCGCACTCACATTGGAAGTCCAATATTAAAGAATTAGGAAGTAAACTACTAAAACTGAAGTTGCTGGTTTATGATAATTTTTGTTTGGAACAACGTGTGATGTCTCAACAAGTACCACTGGGATTAAGACGGTATAAATTCACAAACAATATCATAGAACAGGATCAACATTAGGAGGATTTGAGTTTTACTGTTTAATCATATAGAGATTGAAGTTATGAAATTATTAATTGGTCACAAACAGAAGAAAATAGATACACCTGAAAAGCAGATTAATAATTTGGACAGTGCCATTATGAATCATGTTTGCGTTGCATTTTGTGAAATTCTTTGCAACTCCATGTTCCCAAAACTTGATCAATATGTTTACGTTCAATTATTGAAAAGTAAAAGAAATTAAAGAAAAGTTAAAGAGAAATGACACCAGTTAAAAGACCAACAAAGCCAATCCTATACAAAAATGATCACTAAAGGAAAGAGTGACACTGGGCAAGACACATGTTTCCCAGTTTTGTTCTACACAGGATTTTCCATCACTTCCGAGGTGGTCCCAAAGGATGGTATTAAGACTGGACTGCAGAGTTACACCAATGACCCAAGTTTAGTGAAATCCCCCCAAAAGACTGTTTCCCCCTTAATTCCAACAAACTATCATGTTAAAGAAAAAATCAGAACAGTACAGGGGAATTACAGAGACAGAGGAAAGAGATGCAGATAGAGCAGCGGCAGAGGAAGATGCTATTTAACCACCGCTATCCAATTTTCAGCTTAAGTATTGAACATGTAACAGAGCATCATACTTCTGTTCTGAGGAAAGGTTTTAGTTATATCCCCACTAAATGGACCAATTTAATACATGTGTTAATTGATCTTAGAATGTTCATACATAAATTAAACTTGCATTATATCCTACATTATGTTATTATTTCAGAAACTATGCAGTTTTCTTGTAAAAGTACTTACAGTCCAACATTAATGAATGTTTTAAATGTGTTTTTGAGGCATGTGACAAACATATTACAAACTCATTGCAAAATGAAATTAAAACGAAGACTTCTTCTTCTTCTTTCGGCTTTGTCCCGGTTAGGGGTCGCCACAGCTGATCACCTGTCTGCTCATGATTGGCAGTGGAGTTTTTACGGTGTTAAGTTTCCAGCCCAGCACCCAACCTTCCACAGAAGGCACACACACACACACACACACACACACACACACACACACACACACACACACACACACACACACACACACACACACACACACACACACACACACACACACACACTCATGCCTAGGGCCAATTTAGAGTGTCCAGTCCACCTACAGCATGTCTTTGGGATGTGGGAGGAAACTGGAGCACCCGGAGGAAACCCACGTGACCACAGGGAAGGCATGCAGACTCCGCACAAAAGGCAACCCAGCCGAGGATCAAACCAGAGAACCTCTTGCTGTGAGGTGGCAATGCTAACTGCTGCACCACCGTAGCCACCCAAAACTAAAACTAACCCCGGGATTCATGAAGCTTGCACCAGGCGCAGGCATAACGTAGGTGGAATAATGCCAAATATGGCCATCGAGCGATTCAGGTACGATCCAATACCACGTGCACTACCGGCGTACACCAGAACTGCGCAGCCCTTGGCATAGGTATGCTAATCACCCCATGCGCAGTGTCGCACCATACTAATGAAGGCAGATAGTGATTCATGAAGTGGTGCAGGTGTAGCGTAAGCCCACGGAAATGTAAACCAAAAAACACGGTTTACATTTTCCCAAACAGAACATCGGAGATTTGGAATCGGACCAGACTCATGTATTACAAAGTTAACATATGCCAATGGCTAAATACAGAGGCAATGGCATAAGAAAAGTTGCACAACACCTAGAAAGCAACATTTAATGTCATGTCCACAGTAACGCAAAGTACAACCGCAGGGCATGTGTGCGCAAACTGGAACATAAAGAAAATATATAAAAATGTCATAAAATCGCAATGTAATACCAATCAGGTTTACACCATAATACACAATGGTAGGCATGGAACACCACAACCAAGGTGCAAGGGTTGCTAAGGGCCTGCGACAGTGTTCAGCGCGGTAACTATGAATTAGTAGTCAATGCCATGCAGATGCGGCAGATAATACTGAATCGCAAATGTCCCACCGGATGAAGATTGAACCATACAGCACAGCGCTATAATACCGAGGAGTGGCTCAGAGGAGATACATGACATCAGCAGAGGGGTGTGCCACCGTAGCAGCAAGCACATTGAAGCAATGCAAACTGGCCTGGCCATTGCTAAGCAAAGCTGCAGGACAGGGGTGGGGAGGAAGGTATAGAATCATTTAGTTGAGAGCACACATGGTGCCCAAAAGCGCATGTGTACGGGGATGAAAACATGTCCGAAACCCAGTAAGCGGATGCACGCGGCGCGAACAATAGCACAAACAGGAAGGTCAGGGGAAGAAAAGAAGGAAATGCCGAAGTAGGGTAATTGGCGTACTAATGATCAATCAACACCAATCAACTCATGGCAGCCAATCGACGGCAGCTGTCAAGTCTGCTCGCAGAAACCTGCAAAACAGGATAGGGGAGGCATCGGAATGCAAAGAAAGGAGGGAAGGCATTGGATTGCAAAGATAGGAGATCTGTTATAGCAGAGCAAAGCAAACTGACAGTAGACCGGCAATAGCACACATTACGTAAGATACGCCAGGTCTAGGAAAGTACAAATGAAAGCAGGCTGCTGGATGCATGCCAGAAAATGGTAGGTGGAACGTGAAGAAATGTAAAGGGAAGGTCAAGAGGTAATCCACGGCAGCCAAATGTAATTCAACACCAAAGGCACCACAATAGTAGTTCCGGTAGTAAAACACATAAGATACCCTGTAGCTATGATCGTACATACACACCGTATGACATCATCGGTGTTCACAGCACAATAGTATAAAGTGTGAAAGCACTCTACACACACCTGTGAATTCCCAAACACTGCACCATAGGTGTAAACACATGGGGAACTTTTAAAATGTACATGTTGGGAGCTGCCATAGCTGTGATTCATCAGCATGTGTTAGAGACTGACGGTGTTGTGGAGGATGATGCCGACAACCACCGCAGGCCCCGGAGGAGGAGAAGAGTGTTCAGACCAAGGGTAACCTACCAGGTGCTAGATGATCTGGAGATAGTAGAGTGTTACAGGGTGGACAGGGAAATCTTACAGCAAATAGTGCAGCTGTGCCGGCCACGCCTGAGAACCAGAAATAACAGAGGGGAACCCATCCCAGTGGAAACGAAGGTATGTGTAAGCATGCGATTACTAGCCACAGGTACCTTTCAAAGGCCAACTGGATATATAATGGGGATCTCACAGGCATCAGCATCCAGGGTACTACACCAGTTCCTGGATGCCATGTTACCACATGCCAATGAGCATATATACTTCCCCCGAACTCAGGAGGAGTTGGCCAGCAATATGCGTCACTTCCACCATGTGGCACACTACCCAGAGGTACTGGGTGCAATAGACTGCACGCACATACAAATCAAGTCACCACCCGGTGAGCATGGTAGGCGCTACATAAACCGCAAGGGATTCCACTCCATCAACTGCCAGGTCATGTGCAATGCCCAGGGCATTATCATGGATATGTGTGCTGGCAGCCCTGGAAGCTACCATGACTCCCATATCTGGCATGCCTCACAGCTGTATCAGGTATTTGTCAGGGGGGACATCCCACATGGCCACCTTGTGGGGGATGCTGGCTATGCACTGGAGCTGTGGATGATGACTCCCATCAGAAATGCACACACAGCTATGCAAGAACGTCATAATGAGGCACACACACAAACCAGAATCATCATAGAGCGTGTGTTTGGGATGCTGAAATCACGGTTCTGGTGTTTGGACACATCTGGTGGAGCCTTGAAGTACTCTCCAGGCACATGTGCCCACATCATCATAGTATGTGCCATGCTACATAATATGATCCTGCAGAAACAGCTGTAGCAGGGACAAAATGGTGAAGGCCCTCATAGCCCACCGCAATTGCCAAGGCCATCACAGGCACAGAGGGATTCAGATCATGAACACACTGTGCTAGCCCCAGTAGGCAGATGGAGGCATGCCCAATATGCCTACGCCTTGGCAAAGAGGGAACGTATAGCACATACTCTGACAGTGTAGGCCCCTATGGACTGACACACCTCTCCACCTGCATACACAGTAAAATGGATGGCACACAAGCATGACCACCTGTAAATTGTAATGTATAGGTGGCCCACTGTGTGAATCCCACATAGGCAGCCCTCAAACATTGTACACACAACAGCTATAGGTACAACAAATGTCAACTCCTGAACAGTACATGCGCCTATCACCATATGGTGGTGCTGTGTGTATAGGTTCCCAGGTACAATGGTAGGTTCACGGCCGACTGTCAGAGGCCATACACCAAATGGGGCAAACAGTGTCCGCTGTCGCCACAACATCGAGTAACCAACTGTCACGTAGAGGAGCAGAGGCAATCGTGGGAGCACATGTGTGTAAGCACTGTTCTGCACACACTCAGCACAGAGTCCCTGTTGCGTTAATGAGGGGCTGCACATAATATAATCATGGATGTTGTGTCAAGGCATGTGGTGTACCCATGACAGGTATTCATCACCCCAGCATGCACCACCCACGGTCATTTGAAGGTGTAGCACAGTATCGTGTGTGGCTCACTGAGATATACATACCCAATGCCGGAGCACATCCAGTAAACATCACATGGACATACCATTAACTGGACTCATCAATATGTAAACTAACTGAGTTACCCATGTGAGTGCAGTATGGAGTTACAGCCGTAGTATACTCCACGTACAAAATGACATAACACATGTACAAATCCCAGATGGCCATATGTTAAATGCAGTGACCGTCGTGCATGTTCCCGGTCCCACATCCTGCAAGGGATGTAACGTAATCCAGAAGGCACGATTTATGCATGTTGGATGCAGGTCAGCAGATCATGTTTAGCACACGTTACCGGGAATATGCATTGCCCACTGCTGGTAAGCGACGTTTAAATATGACTATATGGATATGTGCAAAACAGGGATAAGCTACACCGAATAACATGCAGATCATGGTCAATGATGTCCAGAACAGGTGAAACTAAGCATTATTCACCCATGTACTAATAGCACCTGCTCTGAAGGGTAAAACGACCACTGCCAGGTGTAGAACATGCAATCATGTATAGAATCACCCAACACTATTGCTAGGCAAGATGTACCTATGGTAGGGTTGCCACCTCTTCAAATGACCAATGTGGGACATACGTCAGATGTCTGCAGGCAGACACATACACCCGGCCAGTGCGAAATCCAGAACTTCATTGTTTTGCCTAGATAAAAGCTCATTCTTGTAATGTTTACTTACTTATTCTGTTTCTAGAACATATAGGTGGTTCAGATACAGAATAACTGCTTTATGCAACTATTACATAAACTATAGGAAATAAGTATGTTCTAAAATCCCAGGACATTTGCCATGTTCACAAATATTTTGTAGGACACAACTGCCCAAAGAGGGATTGTCCCTCGCAGAGTGGGACAGCTGGTAACCCTAACCTATGGCAGGTGTGTAATGTGACAGGTACAGACACAAACGTGCGGAGTTCAGGAAACAGTATTCACCAACAAGTACACAATGAAAGGTTTAGCTTGCCTGTCACTTTCCCCGTCAGATATATATATATATATATATGTACACATATATACATATATATAATACAGATATAAAGGGCGATAGAGTGATATATGTTGATATATCAGTCAGTGATATCTGCAATTATATATAGATAGGGCAACGACATACATAACACCACGGAGGTACAAATAAATAGGATACCGTCAACTATGGAATGTGTAACATACCGACATGCGTAACCACGAGGCTGAAAGACCGAAAGAACACAGTACCGGAACAGTACAACCGCGAGTAATAGTATGATGATATGAAGGGACATTTAGTTACCGCTGCCGGTGTTGCGGTCCACGTAGGTACTGTGTTCAACTGTGTTTGTGAGCACCGTAGTCTGTGTATGTGTGTGTCAAGGGTATCGTGTGCGTCTCCGTGTGACTGTAATGTGTGTGTGTGTCCCCATCATGTGTCTGTTAGTGCCAACTCGGAGGTAGATCATTATGGTAGGTGTGGGTATAGCTAGCCGTAGGCATACGGTTACCACCTGTCCCACATTAGGAGGGACAGTCCCTCCCTGGGCAGGTGTGTCCTGACATAAAACATTACAAAGGGCAAATGTCCGGGATTGTAGGACATTAATATGTCCCATATATAATGTAATAGTTGCATTAAATAGTTATGCCTGTATGTAAGAAATGTAAATGTTACATGCAATATGATAAGTAGCCAAAGTCCCACAATAGGTATGTATTGAGAATAAAAGTATATGCTAACCTGTGTACTGACTGTGGCTATGTGTTGGCCTGTAAACACCGCTGTGCATCCCGCAAAGTGTCCAGAAATGGCCATATGAAAAGGTGGCAACCCATGGCAAAGAGGTTCTGTTACCAACACAACCGCAATGACAGGAAATATCTGGGACAGAAATACACAGGATAGCTGTCAGTTAGACATATCCCTTTACATATCGCTGCAATTCCGGAGGTATGGAAGTATCAGCCTCACCTGCATACTATATAGAAACCAATTAACAATGGCCCAATGTACAATCCCGTAACATAAGTTTACTAACCGATAGCTCTTTAATTAGGGATGGAGCCCACACACATATATAGGGAATATGTAGAAATGCAAGCCCCACAAACCTGTATATGCTACGTATACCCACCGACATCCCCCACACTAGAAACTATAGCAATACAGACTGCAATAACAGCACAAACATCCAGTTAGTCAATTACATCTGCAGAACCATCAACATACCTTGTGAGAGATACAATTAAAGGCGCCATGCAAAATTGCAGCCATTATATAATGGAACAAACGGCGATGTTACAGGTTTTGTTTGCAATAGTCCGTTATCAGACGTTGGGATGACAGGAACACCCACATATTGAACCACATACTCTAGCTGTCACACACAATCCACGGGGGATTATAATTGTCTCTATGCATAGCAGTTGCAATTACACATAACAAAACACAATACAGGCCGTCTCCCCGAAGGTAAGGCAAATGGGCAAAGCCCAAGTGAAGAATTAAATTATACCCCACTGTTGGCGTGTAATTGGCGAATGGAGTAGCTGCACAGCTGATATGCAAGTAATTAGTCACTCAGGAACACAAATTGGTGGGAGGAAACCACATGTTACAGGTATCGACATATATAAGGATGACTTGCTAGACATTCAAACCGTATGCTCATACAAACTACCTGTTTAAGCAGTGTGAGAGAGATAGAGATGAAAGTCCGTAACTATAACAAGGTATGTAGATCACTCGGTATGTAAATTTATGTACAGCATGTTTTTTATTAATTGTTTACTGTATGTATAGCCTGGTTTGCATTAATTAAAAGTGTCTGCAATGCATAAACTGGGAAAAGGTATTTATGTAGTGATGTCTTGCTGAGCATACTAACGCATGTAGAAACTGTGCGTCCAGCAGTGGGCCACAAGGTACACATCACAGACACCACAAGGGATGCTACATGAGGGCTTTAAACAGAACATTTCCATACAACCCGCCGTCAGTGGTAGGGAATGTCCAACAAGTACGTGCCATAGCAGGGGATAGTATATGTTGATATACTGTCACAGTAGGCATGTGTATGGGCATATAACAACAATGACATGTCTAAGGTGGTCCCGCTGTGCAAGTATGCTTTGCATTATGGGATACTATGTGAAATATGTGTAATGTATAGTATTGTAGGTAGATATAACAGATATTTTACACAGCATAACAGGCATATCATGCATAGCAAAGGTATTGTCTATTGGCATGTACAATAACAGGATGCATATGGCTTGTAGGCATGGGACATTGCAATAGCATGATAGCTAATCTAAATGGAAGGGCTACCAAGTAACCATGCACACAGGACATGTAATAGCTTCAGAGGTTCATAGTGGGGTACTATGCAGTCTGGCAAGTCTATGTGTAAGCACAACTACAGTGTTCACACCAGTGGCACCTCTCTAGGGTAGTGTCCTGTGAACAGCAGAGCCATGTGTTACCTGCACCTCTGCACAGTACAGCCACTGCAGTGATCCCTGGCATACATGTGTCTCCCAACCAACAAGGGAGGTATCACATGAACAGTGCTACTGAGTGTCCATGCATGATGTACATAGGACTCATGTTCCAAAGCAAGGTGAGTGACCGGTTTGGGAATGTAACCCTCAAGCACATCCCACTCATTGTTGCGTGTGTGCACATATCCATGAGCATGTTGCTCACAGTGGCTTTTGCTTATGTCATGTATGTGGAGTATATCCATTAATATTGTTGTGGACATAGGCCCTGTCTGTTCAGCAGAGGTCACTCCTGAGTATGTAGTATGCAAATGTGTACAGACCTGGTGTCCATAGTTCAGCCGCATACTTTAACTGTCGGAGCTCAATAAACGTCATGGCGTGTTAATGGTGTGGTATGTAAAGCTGTAGCTGTTGTGTAAGGTACACCCTAAATGGGGTGGTGTACCCTTGAATGTGTGTAGACGTCTTGAGTTCAGAGGTACAATGGGTGCCTATGTACCAGCTACACACCCAGTACAGATACGTGTGGCCACATAGAAGGATATCCATACCACAGTGGCAATACAGTAACCACAGAAGTGGGTGCGAAATACGTGTGTACTACAAACATGTACAATGTGACATGTATGTAGGGGACTACCACCTATGTGATAGTCAGTGGGTGAATGGTGTAATGCAAAGGTGATGTTCATGCACCTTGTGTCATGCAGCTTGAGGCCATGAAATTCATATCAGGTATCTGTCACAGTGACACCCGTATGGATGGAGTCAGTATCAGCTGGTGGATCAATCATGGTGCTTTGTATGCAGGGGTTTGTAAAGCTAGGCAGGGATAGTCCCTCTGTGCTAGCCTGTACCTCAGGGAAGCATATACTGAACATGAGGGGTCCAATGACTGAGGACTGTGGTATGGCAAATGTAACTGAAATGCAGTAGGTACTATGGTATGCTACCCTCATTGTGTGTGTCCTGTCCATGAGCCATGTTGCATAATATCCTGAGACATAGGGTACAATGTGCAGGTGGATGTGTATGTTGTCAATACCAGAATGGAGAACGGTGCTGAAAGGCAATGAGAGGACAATGTAGGATGTGTGGACTCCCGAACCATCATCAACTACCCTGGTAACTGTATGAAAGGAGTTCAACAGGTGTAGGGGCCATGCTCTGGCCCTAACAAGTTCAATCCGGGTGGCATCAAAGGACCAGAGCCCAACAATGTCTCTGTGAATGACGTCCTTGATGATGTGCCCCATAGTCATGCAGAACAGTCCAGTCAGGTGTGTAGGACTATAGTCCCACGCATGCATTGTAGTGCCACCTGTGTGGAGTGTGATAAATGTTGCTGTGTGCCATTCAGGGGCCACAATGTCTGATACAAGACTATTACTGAATATGGTGGCCTAGTGGGGAGACATGTCATCCAGAGGTTTGTGGACATCACAGCCTGGGACTTTGGAAGGTGACATGGGGCCAGTGTCCCAGGACATATAGTATGCAGGTTAGTACTGTGTAGGTGTGACCGCAGGGACACAGCAATGTTCCTGCATGGATTGTGGCCCTGTAGTGAGTGTGAGGGTGTAATGTTAGCATTGAATCCATCCGCCAGCATGTTGCTAACATCACCTGGGTCTGTAATGTTCCTGAGTGACTGTTGTATGTGAGAGCAGATGTGGGTGTTGCCAACGACTACTGACATACCACCATAATGCCTTGTAGTACACCCCGGAAAGTGTCGCAGTAATGTTTACGTAGCTAGTCTTGGAGTATGTGATGAGGGATCCCGTGGCCCTACCGAGGCTGACCAGTGAGCTACCCCACCCATGGGATTGTACACCACTGTGCAACAGCCTCCACCTGTTGTTGTACATTATGTCCATGGAACTTGACCACCAGAGTGGCATCTGTTATCTGGTGTGTACCATCATGGCTCTGTGTGGAATAGCATGATCCATGCAGTCATTACGATGCTAATGAAGTGCACTGGGGTATGTTTCAGCATTTGTAAGTGCATTGTCCATCTGCACGGGTGTCATGACGTTAACAACCGCTGTCATAAGACATCTGTAGTAGGTGTTGTAGTACTTATGTACTGTGTATGCCGTGAAGGGTGTGGTGCCGGGATGTGGCTAATAAGGTTGATTAGCATATGTTTGGAATCCACCAATGAGGGGATGACCCCAGGTGTGGAACACCAGCCACATGTTGGTAGTGTTCATGTCAAGGTTAATGTTGGACTTGGAGGTGGTGTGTATGGGTTGATCCAGCCGAGTGGAGGTTATGACTCATGGATGTGACGGTACATGAGTGGCTATCCCAGTTAAGTGTGTGGTAGTGTCAGTCACACATCAGTAGTAGCTGTCTGAGGCCTACTGTCCAGTACACCAACAAATGAGGTCTGGTAACCGTGGGGTATGTTGTTGAA
Organism: Protopterus annectens; assembly: GCF_019279795.1. Classification (NCBI taxonomy): domain Eukaryota; kingdom Metazoa; phylum Chordata; order Ceratodontiformes; family Protopteridae; genus Protopterus; species Protopterus annectens. The sequence continues at coordinate 1,679,298,554 of NC_056743.1, forward strand.
TCTGTAGCTTGTTGCAATGTGTATAGCGGTTCCAGACACAGTTAGTTGCACGTGGAGCACCTCTGATGCATTGTGCTAAGTAACTAGCCAGGATGTGTGTACAACATAGTGGGATATGGGAACACCCAGCTGTGGGTGTGCCGGTCCAGGTATGTGCCTGAAAGGTATGGTCTGTCTATAACCTGTCATTGCAGGTGTGTTCTGCAGAGCCTAGAGGCATGTCCCAGTCATTGCAGAGATATTGGAGTGGTGCATTATAAGGTGTGCCTTGCCTGCGTGCATCACAGAGGAAGATGCAAGCAATGTGTCACACAACCCCATGTCCTGCTTGCCAGTTCCCGTTCTGCCGATGACTGTTATTGGAAACTGTGCAAGACAGGCAGTATAGAAGCAGCAAGAGCCTTACATGTGATCTGTATTCCCAGGGCTGACAGGTGCAGGTCATCTGTGCCAAAGCATTGTGTTTGACCAGGTCAGTCAAAGCAGACACATACTAGATGCCAGTGGAATGACAGCAGAAGTATAGGCAACTGTTGAAGTGACACAGTCAGTCGTTGTACAGAGGTATCGGGTCCGGATGAATGCATAATGCTCCCCAGGGCTAGGCCCACACCTTCAGGGCTACAACACTGGTGAACTTTTGCATGTCCCTGCACACATAGTTTGTGAAGTGGCATCACAGGGCAGTCACACTAACATGGAGAATGACAGCCACGTCATACCTGGTGAGGTGTGGCATGGGTGCATAGGTTATGTTGCAGAACCAGTTACCCGACAGCAAGATGTACGCGACTATCGTCTTGTGTAGCCTGCTGTGTGGAGCTGCAGTGTGACCGCCTACAGACTCACCTATGACTGGTGTGTTGTGTATGTTATAACACCCTATTGGCTGTATGTGATGGGCACACATGAGTCTGTGGGCTATAAGTTGGTGATGTTGTGTTCCATCATGGGGGCTGCCTCTGGTGCCTACACAGAGTATGGAAAGGTATTGCACAAGTTGTCCTCGTATGTGTGGCCTGTGGTGGAGATCATGTGAGACTATGTGATGAGTGGGGTGTGTTGCGAATGTTACACATCCCCACATGACTGTCAGGTGCAACCAGGGTTGGTGACAGCATTACCCCCAGCAGGGCTGCATAAATGCATCCCCCACAGACTGTAGTGTTGTATGTTGGGAGGTGAGCATTGAATGTGTACATGAGACAATTGCTCTATTGCCACATGTACAACATATCCATCATATAGACAGGCAATAGCACTGGTACGTGACAGTCGGACATGCCTGTATATACAACCATGTCTCACAGGATATGTGCGTTACATGTGTATAACAGCTGTTGTACCATAAGCAAGCTGAAAATTTTAGGACAGCCAGTGTACCTGTGGGAAATGGTGTGGAATGGGTGCTATATCAATCAGTAGCTCATGACATGCTCAAGTTCTGAACAAGTGCCTAGGGTGTTGGATAATATCAACCCACAAGTGGTGACGACAGACATAATGGGTGGCACCTGCTGAGTATGGAGTGCATGTCCATGAACCATTATCACTGTAGATGTTAGCAGTACAGATGTACAAGACAGTACGGATGTTTGATTACAAATACCTTTGTATGTCACAGGAGTGTTCTACCAGTGCCTGTTGACAGACTCACAACTACAAAAGGTGCCAGAGTGACATGTGCATATCACAACAGTGCCAGCTACAGTAGAACAGGGTAATGTATTGTACTCCACCCTCATTGTAGCCCATACCACACAGACAAATGTTAGGCATCTGTGTATGTAAGGATGTGAATGGCCATGACCTATGAGGAATAGCTGTGTCAGTGTTGTGAACAACATATAGAATGGGCTGTGTGGGTGAGGTGTGTGACATATGTGCACATTTTGATGGATGCTATTAGCATTGTCACCACTAGGTGAACATCCCTGTACCCATTAACTACCACCTAGGCTGTGGTCAACATTATGGACACTGTGTAAGAGATGGTGCTGTGCAGTACACCTTCCTGCCTTGGTGACGTCTCCAGGCCCCTTGGGTAGTCATACGAGGTACCCATGTCATGACAGGGTGCCATCCATGAGCATGGAGATCATTGGACAGGCATATACAGCACTGGGGTGACCAATATTGGATCACATATCACCTTTAAGGGGTAATGGCCATGTGTGGATGGGCGATACCAGCCTTCACAATCCTCACCTCCACTACGCAGCATGCTGTCTACCTTGCATAAAGACATTTGCTACACCATGATGATGGACATGCTACATGTCCATATCCTGATTTGTAAGACATATGTCATGGATATCCACCATCCTAATACTAGGATCGCCACATGCTGGACAGATCCCTGTGCCATACATGTGACATACTCCTTAAACCATGCAACCCTGTCCATCAAAGCTGCACATGTCATCCCAGTCATACATGGTGTGATGGCCGCATGGTAGATGTAGTATCAACTGTCCAGATCAGTAAGGCGGCACTGATGCACCTCGCGGTGGCATACTGGCTGTCTGTTACAGCTGGGAAACCTTGCCCGTACATGCTATGGTTGATAACCATCCCTGCGAATGACGTCCGACTAGCCATTGTCCCATGTCTATCACATGTGCAACACAGGTGATCCATGGCAGGATGTTGAACAGCTGTACAGTGCTGTGTAGATGTATATGGCAAAACACATACATGTACAGGTGTCCATGTGTATGTGTGCATTGTCACTGCTCAGGTCCATTAAGGCTGTGTCTGTGTTGATATGTGACATATACACAGCATCAAGGTCAACAGCAGTACCGTGGACACATCCAGGCATGTGCAGATAGGTAAGAACACCAGTGCAGGCAAATAGACATGCCCACATCAAGACAGAATTCACATGGAGTATGAGCACTGTAATGAGGTGACACACATTTATGGTGATGATATCCAATGCATAACGGGTGTTACATGTGTGTGACACAAACACGTCAGTCGTGTCAGTGTCATGATGATTTGCAAAGATTACTGTGCAGATATACTAGATGTCATAGAAATGTATGTGCAGCAGTATCTCTGTACATCTCTGAAACTGTGACCTGTCACCATCATTATGTTTTACAGATAATGCTTCGTACATGCCTTCCAGCGTACAGCCACCAGGAGGATGATGTCCTCATCCTGTACCTCCATGAGAACTACGAGGTGTTGTTCAGCCATGTGCCACAGCATGCTCAGCAGCGGGACAACCTGTGGCAGGATCTATGCAGGAGGGTGAACGATGTGGGTGGCCATAACCGCACCTACCAGCAGGTGCGCAGACACTGCACGGACTGGATACGACATGCAAAACAGCATGCCACTGCAATCTCCAGGGAACAAAGTGGAACAGGTGGTGGGCCACCAACCCAGCCCCCACTCACACATACCGAGGAGCTACTGGCCAGTCTGGGGACACCCTCAGAACAGCATCCACACACACTAGCTGCCATCGTGGAGGTGGGTATCTCCCAACCAATGAGCCTGGAGTTGCCTGGTAAGTCAGTACTGCACATATGGCTATTACATCCCATTTAGTTGCACCTGTCACTGTACATTATGTAAAGTAACAACATATGCAAGGTATGTGGACACACATGCTGCATACTACAGTATGCTACCCTGTGTATGCACACATGTGCATACTATATGCTATTATACAGGTGAATGTGTTAACATGCACAGTGCACCCTGTGGCTATCAGACAGTCAGGGACAATGTTCATACTGCTGTGTCACCCCTATACAGGTACCTCTGGCATGCCGCACAGACATGGGTCCGTTGCAGGTGAGACTGTCATCAGTATCAGGCATGTTAAAGCATAGATCTATTTGCCATGTGGCCAGTTAACAGTTGCACACTTGATGTTTGTTCCAGTCATGATATACAGGTCACATCACCCATCATTCACACAGGCCACCCATGTGCAATATATACAAACAAAATGATACACCGACTTGAAACCACAGTAATTGTCATTGCTACATGTGTGGTCAGCTGTGCATGCAACAGTGGAGCTGTTCTACAATGGAGGCATATGTAGTATGCAGTGGAACAACATGTGTGGTACGCAAACAGCACCACATAGTGAACTGTGATATGGGCAGCCCACAGGTTTCACCATTGTGTTATATGCCCCTGCATTGGGTGCACGCATTATGATGTGCCATCTGACATGTCCCAGACACGTACTGTTCTAGCTGCAATATTGTCACACAATCCCATGACCCATACCCCACATACCAAACATACAACCCGTTGTCTGCATAGCCCTGTGGATGGTGACATATCTGACATCTATGGGTGTATGTCATATGGGACAACACAGACATGTGAGATGGCCATCACACACATTTGGTCAACACATGTGCACACATGGCCATGGGGGATGGCCAGAGACAAGTAGCCACACAGTAGATGTGATGTGTACACACCCTGTTGCACATTGTCCACACATGGTCCAATTATAGCCTTAGTTGACTGATTATACAGTTGATGTGTTACACTGGACATCCTAAAAGCCTGTGTACAGCTAGTGGAGGTGTCACTGATGTCTACCATAGAAGATCTGTTGAACATCATGACTGTGTCATAGCATGACAGTAGTCACCTCTACAGCTTCCACAGACATTGACACCACATCAGGCCACAGATACTGTACATTTCCCTTGCTGCTGTAGGACATCACCGTTAGCTGTGCACCTTGTGTGTGTGGTACATCAATGTCATGTGGGATATGGTGAATTGACATGTCCACTATGTGTGGACATGGTTGCCAGGCAGCTAAGACCCTGTAGTTGTTGTGCAGGGGTGTCATCTGTAGGTCCTCCACTGACCTGTCACTTGACACAGCATGGTTTGGTGTGTATACACCTCAGCATCGTGGGTCAAAATCCACAGTTATGTCATGGGTATGCATGCAGTTATGGCTATGCAATGTGTACATATTATGCATTGTACAGCAATATAGATGCCTCATGATGCCATGCAATGGCACAGTGTCTGTACTTCACACTGTATAGCAATGTAGACGGCTCACACTACCCTTCCATGCTCATGTACATTTGCTAAACATGATTCTATCTGTAGGGCATACAGACAACACCACAATGTGATGCCCATTACGATGCTGTACATGTGTCAGGACACCATTGTGTCAGACATGTATGCATGTTAATGCACACGTCAGCAGATTACATGTCAAGGTCACGTCAGCCATGTGTACTTTTATCCTGTTCTGGTCCACATAGTGTATCACGGGGATGCATGCATACTACCATGATTGTGTGAACTGCATGGCTACTGATATGACACCTGCTTGCTGTAGTGTGCACCCCAGGGAGGTATGCTTACTAACACTATTAATGTCTGAGCTGCATGCCCTCTGCCGTATCACAGACATGCTGCATGCCACCTGTCAAATCACATGCATGGTGTGTGTGTGTGTGTGTGTGTGTGTGTGTGTGTGTGTGTGTGTGTGTGTGTGTGTGTGTGTGTGTGTGTGTGTGTGTGTGTGTGTGTGTGTGTGTGTGTGTGTGTGTGTGTGTGTGTGTGTGTGTGTGTGTGTGTGTGTGTGTGTGTGTCTCTGTGTGTGTCTGTGTGTGTGTGTCTGTGTGTGTATTGTAATTTAGAGTATTTCTTTGCATTCACAGGTGATGTAGGTGCATTACCCTCCTGCGGTCCATCTGATGTTAGTGTCCCCACAGATACTAGCAGTGATGAACATATGCATGAGGTACAGGCAGGGTTGTCAGGGGCTGAATCTGTGCCAATGGTTGCCATCTCAGCTATGCTCCCCTCTTCCCCGCACACAGTTCTGCTGCCAACACATACCGCATCACCAGTGGCCATAGAGGAAGGACAATCGGTGTCTGTTAGCGTGGAACAGGAACGTGTGGTGGCTACAGAAGGTGTGTCTACACACCATGGTGTCAGTGTAATGACTGCAGATGTGCCACACAGGCATGTGGCCAGTGCTTCTCGTAGGAGGGCCTCTGGCAGACATGCACCTGCAGGACAGAGCGCAGCAGCTGGTATCACCAGACGCATGTTCCAGACTGTAATGGCGGCACAGGCACGTGCTGAATGGCAGAACAGAGAAGGGCAGAGGCTGCAGAGGGCTGCTATCCGTACCCTAAATGACAACATCCAGGCATTGGCAAATGCTCAACAGCAGATGGCTGATGTTCTGGACAGGCGATTGGGTCACATGGTCAGAATCGTTGATCGTGGCATGGCAATCCGTGAGCATGACCTGTCTGTACTGTAACATCTGGTAGGAGTGAAGCATAGGCCACATTGACGTAGGCCAGCTACACCACCTAGTGCAGGTCAACGTGAGCATGCCACCTCACATGCCTGCTCCCATAGTGCTGGTAGCAGTAGCAGTGTAGCTGGTGCTGCGCTGTCCACACCAGGACACAGCAGGCCACGTGGACATGGCCCTGGATGTTCCCAGCGGGGACACGGTTCCAGTGGACATGTGTCGTTGGACAGTAGCCAAGCTGTACCTCCACCTGGTAGTGCCCGTGCAACCCCTGGCAGGCACAGGTCACGTGGCCATGGCCGGACACAGTGAGCTGTACAACCTGGTCTGTACAATCTGGAGCTGTCAATAATACCCTGTGTAGGCCTCACAAAAGGCAGAACTGTGTGCACACATACAAAGACATCTGTAGGGCACCACAACACCCACATGCATACTGAACAGACATGTCCAATCATATCACTGGCCCTTACCCACACACAAGATGTCATCCATTGGTGCAGCCTATGCCCCTGGCAAACATTATCACCCTGTGCATGTGATGAAGCCTGTGCCACATCCCTGTCATCCACACCATTGGTGCAGGGACATGCTTAAATGGTCTGAGGCACAGGGTGAACAGAATAGTGAGAAGTGTATATTACATTAGTTGTGTAAGAATAGTGAGAGAAGTGTATATTACATTAGTTGTGTGTGAATAGTGAGAGGTGTGTATATTACATTAGTTGTGTACTGTTGACACACACCAGACATACCATGTAGTACAGGTTTAGCATGCATTGTTATATGTTCACAGTATGTGTCTCGGTAATAACAGTAACAGCATGTTGGTAATGATGCCCTGGTTCCCTCCTTATGGTCTACTTGCATGTGCCTACAGGTAGCACTGTTTGCAGTCTCCCATGTGTAACTGTGAAGTACTCACAGGCACATATGGAAATATCAGCATGCTATACGTAGCCTCAGCCTGACTGTTGGAAAGTATAACATAACACAGATGTCCACACATATACTGATCCAGAAGCATGTGGGCAGTTTAATAGGCTACAGTGGCCAGAGACGTGACATCCATACCAGGTCACATCACAGGTATGTTGACATGGTGCAGGGGTTGTACACAGCGGTCCGGCCAATGATAATATTAGAGGCCACTTGATAGCATGAGGCCTCACTGTGTAGCAGTAATACCCTGTCACATTACAGGAACATGCTCACACTCATGGGGTCAACAACACTATAATGCACACTCCATAGTGTTGAGGTGAGGACCCTTGCCTATGTGGTCATCACCATCACAGTACTGTGAACCCACATGGCCACGACACAGAGAAAGAACATGTACAGGTAGCCAGTGCGGCTGAGACCAATGGCATCAACAGGGTAGTGGACTGCATCACCATGAGGGGTTAGGGATCCTGTGTGTTCTGTATGGTAGCATACACCCTCACTCCATGCACCAGACAGCCATACATACCTACATACACACACACACACTGTGGAGACCACAAATGACATACACATATGGATAGTTGATGTGTGTGATGCACACACCACACCTGCCTATGTCATGCTTTCCACACTGCAGTATGTGCAGATCTCTACAACAGTGTACAGGGGTGTGTAACAATTGGGATGTATTCCCCACCATATGTGGCATATATGGTCACACAAGCAAACACACATGGCAGTACTGTGAATGATACACCTGCTATATGATGATACGTCTGACAGACATGCAGCAGTATTGGCCGCATTATGTGTACCAACGCTACCTTCAGCAATTGTGCTGCTATATGCACATGGAAGGATGTAAGTGTTACAGGTGTCAAGTGACGTACTGTCGGTGACACCTGACCGCTGTGTAGGTTTTATGTCTCCACCGTCCAGTAACGGAAACATAGCGTACTGTTTGCACATGCAATGGTAGGATGGCATGTGACACACCTGTGAGCCATCCACGGCAAACATCCATCTACACAGGTGGATCACCACTTTATGTACACACATCCATCCATACCTGCTGAACATCCTACTGTACTGTCAGTATGTCACCATATGCATGTGTAAATGATGGGGCTGCATTGCAACTGCATGTTGTAGTTAGGCACAGATTAGTTACTTACATCAGCTACTGCACATGCATGGTAGCTGCATGCACACTACAGATTGTACATGTGTGTTGGTCCTACATGCCTGTCATGTAGCCATGTTTGTATGCATTGCAATTGGTGGACATGTGTGTTGACATACATAACACATGGACTGTTGTATGATATGATGGGTGTCATGGGTAACTAGTACAGAGGGAATGTGTCCTCGGTCAACTTTGCTGCCTCATGTACTGTTAGCATTCAACAGCCATGGACCCACCTTCCATTTGCGTGCGTATGATTGCTGTAGCCACTTGTCTGCACGGAGGACAGCAAAAGCTATGCTATGTACATATGTGTCATGTGTGTGGTCCATGCACATATCCACTGCAATTACATGTATGACATAGCCTAACATGTGTGTTCGTTGGTGTACAGTGACAGTAATCTGTCACAGCTGTGTAAGACCCAGGGCCCCTGGTATGTGTAGAGCTGACCTGGTTATGTACAGTGGTATCACTGCAATGCATAACACATGATGGAACCCTGTCGGTACATGTGTAGTCTGCACAGTTGCTGTAGACCTATGTACAGTGCACTGGTCATGAGTCACACAGTGTTGTGCTAATGTATGGCTGTGTATTGCTGGTCCAATGACATGGTGATGTCAGAGGCTACATTGTAGATTGTGGTGTGCACCTCTGTGATATGCAACTGAGACATCTGTGATAGCTCCTGAGTGTGTACTGGTCAATACATGTGAGTGGCCTTCGTATGCGTGGGGACAGTAATGCCATACTGTGCCCTTCCGTTTAGAATCCGTGTGCATGCAAGGCGGCCCTTTGCAACTGCTAAGTGTGTGAGCATGCCCAGTGCGGCTGTTGTGTAGATGGACACACAGTACATTCCAAACTGCGCCCTTCCGTGTTTAGAATCCGTGTGCATGCAAGGCGGCCCTTTGCAACTGCTAAGTGTGTGAGCATGTCCAGTGCTGCCGTTGTGTAGATAGACACACAGTACATTCCAAACTGCACCCTTCCGTGTTTAGAATCCATGTGCATGCATGCAAAATGGCCCATTGCAACTGCTAAGTGTATGAGCATGCCCAGTGCGCCGTTGTGTAGATGGACACACAGTACATTCCAAACTGCGCCATGTTTAGAATCTGTGTGCAGCATGCAAGACGGCCCTTTGCAACTGCTAAGTGTGTTAGCATGCCCAGTACACCATTGTGTAGATGGACACACAGTACTTTCCAAACAGACGTGTGATACTAAGCGTGTGGGCATGGCCATTGACATCCTGTATAGCGATGGTGGTCATCCAGGCAACAGGTGTCCATTTTCAATGTCAGGATGGATGCCTACATTAAACACACTGGTTGCTGTCTTGAAGGGTGTATTGTCTGTGGCGCGTCCCGTATCTATGTAGTGTTGTTGTAGTGCTCCGTAGATATTTGGTTGCCCCGATCACACCACTGACATGTCTTTGTCTACGTCTACCTTGGGACAGTAATATGCTTTCAGACTGCTCACCCTCTATACATTCCCTATCAGCGTCCTTGCCTTTGCGGATGATGTCACCCACCTAGAAGTATGCCTCTGGGAGTGCTGTGTTCAGTAATCTCGGTAGCGCATTCTGCAAATGCGTCATGCTGTAGTGTGTTAGAGTAGTTAGGTGTATGTTCAACTCCCAGCCCTGCCAAGTGTGTGTGTGTATGTGTGTGTGTGTGTGTGTGTTTGCGTGCATGCTCCCATCCGCCTGGGGACTCAGTCTTGCTTTTAGACACTGCACACCACAGCAGTTTGCTACCGACATCTTTGCCTTTGCGGATGATGACACGCACCTAGATGTCTGCCTCTGGGACTGCTGTGCTTAGTAATGTCGGTAGCGCGTTCTGTAAATGCGTCATGCTGTAGTGTGTTAGGGTAGTTAGGTATATGTTCGACTCCAGCCTGCTGGCAGTGCGTGTGTGTGTGTGTGTGTGTGTGTGTGTGTGTGTGTGTGTGTGTGTGCGCATGCTCCCATCTACCTGGGGACTCAGTCTTGCTTTTAGACGCACCACCGCAATCTGCTACCAACGTCTTTGCCTTTGCGGATGATGTCACCTAGAAGTATGACTCTGGGAGTGCTGTGTTCAATAATCTCAGTAGCGTGTTCTGTAAATGCGTCATGTTGTAGTGTGTTAGGGTAGTTAGCTGTATGTTCGACTCCCAGCACTGCCAAGTGTGTGTGTGTGTGTGTGTGTGTGTGTGTGTGTGTGTGTGTGTGTTTGCATGCTCCCCATCCACCTGGGGACTCCGTCTTGCTTTTAGGCGCGCACACCACAGCAGTTTGCTACCGGCGTCTTTGCCTTTGCGGATGATGACACGCACCTAGATGTCTGCTTTTGGGACTGCTGTGCTTAGTAATGTCGGTAGCATTCTGTAAATGTGTCATGCTGTAGTGTGTTAGGGTAGTTAGGTGTATGTTCGACTCCCAGCCCTGCCAAGTGTGTGTGTGTGTGTGTGTGTGTGTGTGTGTGTGTGTGTGTGTGTGTGTTTCCAGCTGCATGACAACAGTACATTGCTTTGACAGTATTCACTCTCCATAACATCCGTGTGGCATCTTTGCCTTTGATGCTGCTGTCTGCAGGCTAGATGTGTGCCTGTGTGAATCATGTGATCCACTGATCACGGTACCGCATTTTGTAACTGTGTAATGCTGTCGTGTGGTACAGTGCTTACGTTTATGTTCTGCTCCCAACCCTGCCACGCATGTGTGTGTGTGTGTGTATATGTATCTATCTACATATATATATGTGTGTGTGTATATATATATATATATATATATATATATATATATATATATATATATAGAGAGAGAGAGAGAGAGAGAGAGAGAGAGCGAGAGAGAGAGAGAGATGTATGTATATAGCTATAGATATGTATATATATATATATATATATATATATATATATATATATATATATATATATATATATCTATATATATATATATATATATATATATATATATATATATATATATATATATATATTGTATATAGATATGTATGTTGGGATTATCACTCTTGACTGTCCTGCATTGTCTGTACGTGAACACCTTGGATGTATGTACATCTGCTATGGCTCTGTGAAAGTGCACATACTGTGTGCTGTAGTCGTGGGTTATACATGTGTAGTGACTGGTTATTGTGTTGCTGGGTATTACGGGCATTGAAACAATATTAGTGCAGCACCTTTGAGTGGTATGCAGATCTCTGAAACAGTCAGCGGTGGGATGGGTGTCCATGGCCAGTAATGGGGATCTCTACAGCCTGGCAGGTACGGTCTGTGACTGTCCCACAACCTACTGTATATGGCTGACACATGCTGTACCTGTGTATATGCAGACACACACTTACCACAAACAGCTATGGCTATCACATACACACACCCATTGCACCACCATTGGGCCATGCAATAACCGTTGTCCCTCACACACACACACACACACACACACACACACACACACACACACACACACACCTACGTGTACATTGGATGGCTCTATGACAGCTCTGGACATGTTAACACCACACCCTGTGCATATGATGTCACCTGTGCCACCACCTGTGATGTGTAACATTGATGCAGGATCTGATTAACCTGGTGCTGCTGCACACAGTGGCTTTATTCCACTGTATTGATGTTAGCATGCTGTTAACACACAGTGTGTTACTTCCAGGTGTACTTCAGCAGGCATGATGCATTGCAGCTATGACCATCACTGTAGCATAGTTTACAGCACTGTTACCTCTGATGATGTAGTCTCCATCCATGTGCCATTTCACTGATGTGTGTAGTATTGACAGCATGTGTGTCTGTGTGTGCAGTACGTCTGTGATGTGTGTAGTACACATGTATACCTGCTTACAAATGCATGCGACATTACGGGCTTCACCATTCGTACACTAGCTTTTCGTTCTTCCACGCGCAGCACACACATACTTACTCGGGCTTACTGGCACAGGCATGACACACTGTGGGCAGGTTTGCATGTCACATCGGTGGTATCCATGGCGTCGCCGTCAGTCACCTGGCGTTCCTGGGATAGCTCATGACACGCCTCTTCCACTGAGTACTGACAGCACACATGTGACACTGCTCCGTGAGTTACAGTGTTTTGTACATACACCTCTGTTGTCACCTATCTTCTACTCTATTAGTACCCTTAACCTACACTACACTGTAGAGGCTTGGCCCATATGGCATGACATGTTGTGATTCACTATCCTCAGCCTCACGCCTCACATTGCCTACAAATGCTTATTAACATCTCTGACAGAGCTTCCACATATAGTACCAGTACGCGTAGTCATGTTGTCTCCGCTTGCCATTCATCTGCATGGCGTACTGACATCTAACTAAACCTACATTTTGTATGTATATTATCCATATGTCTTGTGTTGAGTGCAGCACGTTCGTGGCTAGCACGCTTCCACACCAGGGATCGGGGAGGACAACTACTGGTTCATTGATATCCAATGGACAAAGCCACTGGCCATGGACTTGGACATTGGCATGCTTCTTCGACTGTATTCATACTGTATTTGCAGCTGTCATTGCTCCATTTAGCGTGCAAAACTTTGGTCGCATAACATCCGGGTACATTTCTGCACATAACTCTGCTCTTGCACGGACAGCTTACTGTTTCATGTATCCGTAGTTCACGTAGGGTTACCACCTGTCCCACTTTGAGGACAGTCCCTCTTTGGGCAGTTGTGTCCTGCAAAATATTTTGAGAAAATGGCAACTTGTCCTGACATTTTAGGACAAAAGTATTTTCTATATTGTATGTAATAGTTGCATAAAACAGTTATTCTGTACCCTGTCACATTACAGGAACATGCTCACACTCATGGGGTCAACAACACTATAATGCACACTCCATAGTGTTGAGGTGAGGACCCTTGCCTATGTGGTCATCACCATCACAGTACTGTGAACCCACATGACGCGACACAGAGAAAGAACATGTACAGGTAGCCAGTGCGGCTGAGACCAATGGCATCAACAGGGTAGTGGACTGCATCACCATGAGGGGTTAGGGATCCTGTGTGTTCTGTATGGTAGCATACACCCTCACTCCATGCACCAGACAGCCATACATACCTACATACACACACACACTGTGGAGACCACAAATGTCATACACATATGGATAGTTGATGTGTGTGATACACACACCACACCTGCCTATGTCATGCTTTCCACACTGCAGTATGTGCAGATCTCTACAACAGTGTACAGGGGTGTGTAACAATTGGGATGTATTCCCCACCATATGTGGCATATATGGTCACACAAGCAAACACACATGGCAGTACTGTGAATGATACACCTGCTATATGATGATACGTCTGACAGACATGCAGCAGTATTGGCCGCATTATGTGTACCAACGCTACCTTCAGCAATTGTGCTGCTATATGCACATGGAAGGATGTAAGTGTTACAGGTGTCAAGTGACATACTGTCGGTGACACCTGACCGCTGTGTAGGTTTTATGTCTCCACCGTCCAGTAACGGAAACATAGCGTACTGTTTGCACATGCAATGGTAGGATGGCATGTGACACACCTGTGAGCCATCCCCGGCAAACATCCATCTACACAGGTGGATCACCACTTTATGTACACACATCCATCCATACCTGCTGAACATCCTACTGTACTGTCAGTATGTCACCATATGCATGTGTAAATGATGGGGCTGCATTGCAACTGCATGTTGTAGTTAGGCACAGATTAGTTACTTACATCAGCTACTGCACATGCATGGTAGCTGCATGCACACTACAGATTGTACATGTGTGTTGGTCCTACATGCCTGTCATGTAGCCATGTTTGTATGCATTGCAATTGGTGGACATGTGTGTTGACATACATAACACATGGACTGTTGTATGATATGATGGGTGTCATGGGTAACTAGTACAGAGGGAATGTGTCCTCGGTCAACTTTGCTGCCTCATGTACTGTTAGCATTCAACAGCCATGGACCCACCTTCCATTTGCGTATGATTGCTGTAGCCACTTGTCTGCACGGAGGACAGCAAAAGCTACGCTATGTACATATGTGTCATGTGTGTGGTCCATGCACATATCCACTGCAATTACATGTATGACATAGCCTAACATGTGTGTTCGTTGGTGTACAGTGACAGTAATCTGTCACAGCTGTGTAAGACCCAGGGCCCCTGGTATGTGTAGAGCTGACCTGGTTATGTACAGTGGTATCACTGCAATGCATAACACATGATGGAACCCTGTCGGTACATGTGTAGTCTGCACAGTTGCTGTAGACCTATGTACAGTGCACTGGTCATGAGTCACACAGTGTTGTGCTAATGTATGGCTGTGTATTGCTGGTCCAATGACATGGTGATGTCAGAGGGCTACATTGTAGATTGTGGTGTGCACCTCTGTGATATGCAACTGAGACATCTGTGATAGCTCCTGAGTGTGTACTGGTCAATACATGTGAGTGGCCTTCATGTACGTGGGGACAGTAATGCCATACTGTGCCCTTCCGTGTTTAGAATCCATGTGCATGCAAGACGGCCCTTTGCAACTGCTAAGTGTGTGAGCATGCCCAGTACGCTGTTGTGTAGATGGACACACAGTACATTCCAAACTGCGCCCTTCCGTGTTTAGAATCCGTGTGCATGCAAGACGGCCCTTTGCAACTGCTAAGTGTGTGAGCATGTCCAGTACGCCGTTGTGTAGATAGACACACAGTACATTCCAAACTGCACCCTTCCGTGTTTAGAATCCATGTGCATGCATGCAAGATGGCCCATTGCAACTGCTAAGTGTATGAGCATGCCCAGTACGCCGTTGTGTAGATGGACACACAGTACATTCCAAACTGCGCCCTTACATGTTTAGAATCTGTGTGCAGCATGCAAGACGGCCCTTTGCAAATGCTAAGTGTGTTAGCATGCCCAGTACACCATTGTGTAGATGGACACACAGTACTTTCCAAACAGACGTGTGATACTAAGCGTGTGGGCATGGCCATTGACATCCTGTATAGCGATGGTGGTCATCCAGGCAACAGGTGTCCATTTTCAATGTCAGGATGGATGCCTACATTAAACACACTGGTTGCTGTCTTGAAGGGTGTATTGTCTGTGGCGCGTCCCGTATCTATGTAGTGTTGTTGTAGTGCTCCGTAGATATTTGGTTGCCCCGATCACACCACTGACATGTCTTTGTCTACGTCTACCTTGGGACAGTAATATGCTTTCAGACTGCTCACCCTCTATACATTCCCTATCGGCGTCCTTGCCTTTGCGGATGATGTCACCCACCTAGAAGTATGCCTCTGGGAGTGCTGTGTTCAGTAATCTCGGTAGCGCATTCTGCAAATGCGTCATGCTGTAGTGTGTTAGAGTAGTTAGGTGTAAGTTCAACTCCTAGCCCTGCCAAGTGTGTGTGTGTGTATGTGTGTGTGTGTGTGTGTGTTTGCGTGCATGCTCCCATCCGCCTGGGGACTCAGTCTTGCTTTTAGACACTGCACACCACAGCAGTTTGCTACCGACATCTTTGCCTTTGCGGATGATGACACGCACCTAGATGTCTGCCTCTGGGACTGCTGTGCTTAGTAATGTCGGTAGCGCGTTCTGTAAATGCGTCATGCTGTAGTGTGTTAGGGTAGTTAGGTGTATGTTCGACTCCCAGCCCTGCCAAGTGTGTGTGTGTGTGTGTGTGTGTGTGTGTGTGTGTGTGTGTGTGTGTGTGTGTGTGTGTGTGTTTGCGCGCATGCTCCCATCTACCTGGGGACTCAGTCTTGCTTTTAGACGCCGCACACCACAGCAATCTGCTACCAACGTCTTTGCCTTTGCGGATGATGTCACCCACCTAGAAGTATGACTCTGGGAGTGCTGTGTTCAATAATCTCGGTAGCGTGTTCTGTAAATGCGTCATGTTGTAGTGTGTTAGGGTAGTTAGCTGTATGTTCGACTCCCAGCACTGCCAAGTGTGTGTGTGTGTGTGTGTGTGTGTGTGTGTGTGTGTGTGTGTTTGCGCGCATGCTCCCATCCACCTGGGGACTCCGTCTTGCTTTTAGACGCAGCACACCACAGCAGTTTGCTACCGACGTCTTTGCCTTTGCGGATGATGACACGCACCTAGATGTCTGCTTTTGGGACTGCTGTGCTTAGTAATGTCGGTAGCGCATTCTGTAAATGTGTCATGCTGTAGTGTGTTAGGGTAGTTAGGTGTATGTTCGACTCCCAGCCCTGCCAAGTGTGTGTGTGTGTGTGTGTGTGTGTGTGTGTGTGTGTGTGTGTGTGTGTGTGTGTGTTTCCAGCTGCATGACAACAGTACATTGCTTTGACAGTATTCACTCTCCATAACATCCGTGTGGCATCTTTGCCTTTGATGCTGCTGTCTGCAGGCTAGATGTGTGCCTGTGTGAATCATGTGATCCACTGATCACGGTACCGCATTTTGTAACTGTGTAATGCTGTCGTGTGGTACAGTGCTTACGTTTATGTTCTGCTCCCAACCCTGCCACGTGTGTGTGTGTGTGTGTGTGTGTGTGTATATGTATCTATCTACATATATATATGTGTGTGTGTATATATATATATATATATATATATATATATATATATATATATATAGAGAGAGAGAGAGAGAGAGAGAGAGAGAGAGATGTATAGATATAGATATGTATATATATATATATATATATATATATATATATATATATATATATATATATATATATATATATATATATATATATATATATATATGTATATATGTATATATATATATATATATATATATATATATATATATATATATATATATTGTATATAGATATGTATGTTGGGATTATCACTCTTGACTGTGCTGCATTGTCTGTACGTGAACACCTTGGATGTATGTACATCTGCTATGGCTCTGTGAAAGTGCACATACTGTGTGCTGTAGTGATCGTGGGTTATACATGTGTAGTGACTGGTTATTGTGTTGCTGGGTATTACACGGGCATTGGAAACAATGTTAGTGCAGCACCTTTGAGTGGTCGTATGCAGATCTCTGAAACAGTCAGCGGTGGGATGGGTGTCCATGGCCAGTAATGGGGATCTCTACAGCCTGGCAGGTACGGTCTGTGACTGTCCCACAACCTACTGTATATGGCTGACACATGCTGTACCTGTGTATATGCAGACACACACACTTACCACAAACAGCTATGGCTATCACATACACACACCCATTGCACCACCATTGGGCCATGCAATAACTGTTGTCCCTCACACACACACACACACACACACACACACACACACACACACACACACACACACACCTACGTGTACATTGGATGGCTCTATGACAGCTTTGGACATGTTAACACCACACCCTGTGCATATGATGTCACCTGTGCCACCACCTGTGATGTGTAACATTGATGCAGGATCTGATTAACCTGGTGCTGCTGCACACAGTGGCTTTATTCCACTGTATTGATGTTAGCATGCTGTTAACACACAGTGTGTTACTTCCAGGTGTACTTCAGCAGGCATGATGCATTGCAGCTATGACCATCACTGTAGCATAGTTTACAGCACTGTTACCTCTGATGATGTAGTCTCCATCCATGTGCCATTTCACTGATGTGTGTAGTATTGACAGCATGTGTGTCTGTGTGTGCAGTACGTCTGTGATGTGTGTAGTACACATGTATACCTGCTTACAAATGCATACACGACATTACACGGGCTTCACCATTCGTACACTAGCTTACTCGTTCTTCCACACGCGCGCACACATACTTACTCGGGCTTACTGGCACACACGGGCGCAGACACACTGTGGGCAGGTTTGCATGTCACATCGGTGGTATCCATGACGTACGCCGTCAGTCACCTGACGTTCCCTGGGATAGCTCATGACACGCCTCTTCCACTGAGTACTGACAGCACACATGTGACACTGCTCCGGTGAGGTTACAGTGTTTTGTACATACACACTCCTGTTGTCACCTATCTTCTACTCTAATAGTACCCTTAACCTACACTACACTGTAGAGGCTTGGCCCATATGGCATGACATGTTGTGATTCACTATCCTCAGCCTCACTTGCCTCACATTGCCTACAAATGCTTCGTAACATCTCTGACAGAGCGCTTCCACATATAGGTACCAGTACGCAGTAGTCATGTTGTCTCCGGCTTGCCATTCATCTGCATGGCGTACTGACATCTAACTAAACCTACATTTTGTATGTATATTATCCATATGTCTTGTGTTGAAGTGCAGCACGTTCTCGTGGCGCTGCGCTACGCTTCCACACCAGGGATCGGGGGAGGACAACTACTGGTTCATTGATATCCAATGGACAAAGCCGCCACTGGCCATGGACTTGGACATTGGCATGCTTCTTCGACTGTATTCATACTGTATTTGCAGCTGTCATTGCTCCGTTTAGCAACGTGCAAAACGTTAGTCGCATAACATCCGGGTACATTTCTGCACATAACTCTGCTCTTGCACGGACAGCTTACTGTTTCATGTATCACGTAGTTACGTAGGGTTACCACCTGTCCCACTTTGCGAGGGACAGTCCCTCTTTGGGCAGTTGTGTCCTGCAAAATATTGTGAGAAAATGGCAAATGTCCTGACATTTTAGGACAAAAGTATTTTCTATATTGTATGTAATAGTTGCATAAAACAGTTATTCTGTATCTGAAACACGTACATGTTATACAAAACAGAATAAGGAACAAAAATACTACAAGAATAAACTTTTATTCAGGCAAACAACTGAAGTTCTGTCCTTTGTACTGGCCGTGGGTATGTTTTGCCCTGCAAAATCTGATGTTTGTAGCACAAATGTCCCACTTTGGCCATTTGGAAAGGTGGCAACCCTATTATTACATAATTTGCATAGCTTACACATACAAATGGGGTATGTTGCAAATCCCAACATTGTCCGTGCAATGTTCATGTTATGGGCGGTCTTGCACGCCCCTGCGGGTGTTTGCTGAATAGCCTGGCAATCATCTTTCCTTGCTGTACTCTCACTCAATCCATAAACGCCAAAGGCGTTGCGTATCATGGCCTAGGCTTTGCTGTGTGCTATGTCTATTTGTGGTGTATGCATGGCTGTGGGTATGTCCCACTGTCATCACTGGTAAAGGTGACACCCTATAGGTACTTCCTGTAGACTGCTGTGTCATTTGACATGTCAGCACATACCTGCGGATGAACTTCCTACTGCAGCGCTTTTCATACCTTCTGTGTTATCTTGCGGTTGATAATGCTGTTTCCTCAGACATGTATCTGTTTCTGATCATACCTATCAACCTCCTAGTGCAAAACATCTGTACAAAGCCTAACATGATGGGGGGACAGATAGGGGCAGATTCTACATATTGCTCTTACAAATGTAGATAGTTGGCAGTATTATAGGTTTTGCATTACTATGCCCTTTCTGAGGGATTTGGGGTCTTAAACACATATTTTATCATTATTTAATGATGTCAGTTCTCAGGTATTTGGCAGACAGGTACACATACCTCTCAACCTCTGACAGCAGGAAATCTGGACAAAGCCATAACTAAAAGTGGGGCAAAAGCCCAAACATAGGGCTAATTTTTAAATATTGCTCTTACAAACTTAAAAAGTTGATAGAATAACAGGTTTTGCATTAGCGTGAATTTTCTGAAGGGTATGAAGTCTGAAACTCAAATGTCTGTCATTATTTTCTAACTTCAGTCTTTATTGATTTGCACTATTTGCCAGAAAACCACAATTTTATGAAAAATGTACCAAATATATGAGGCAAAAATCTGGACATTCTGCAAAAATTTGTATAGTTGAGAGGTATGCAGGTACAGATTGTGAGAGGAACACACCACACATATGAGGCATACATCTGCACATTCGTACAGTTACGCCAATACACACAATACATGGCGCCATCACAGGCCAGTTACCATTACATTCCTATTGCTGAACACACCCACACACTGGTTTATATTCCTCATACAGGCCAACAGGTGCTTATCCACACTACTTATTCCATCTTGTACCTTATGTGTATGCCGGTATTTGCCCTTTCCTTCAGTGGCAGAGCTCACGTATGAGTATGGTGGACTGGACACTGTATCGGTGACACTGCATGACACCCTGAGGGACACATGTCGTTTGAGTCTATTAATCTTCCACATTGACTTTCACAGGCCATACGTTGCAATTCACATTTGTGGACAAACATGCTTATGAGTTGTACATGTTTTGTCATTTGTCCTGACGTCTTTCTTCTCACCTGTCCACCTAGTATCACTAGTTAAGTACATTTCATTAGGACGGGTTACCTTCATACCTCTCACCTGTACACATTATGGGTATACACCCTGGGGTTTGACCTATGATTCTGTTACATTTGTCATGATAATGTGCCTTTCTGATAGATTGCTGGCAAGCCATGATGGACTGTGCGGTTAGGTAATCATGACTGACATTTCTATTTCATGATTACTAACTCTCATAACATTCGTATTCCTGATTACGCAATTATTCTATCAACGGTCTGACTTTGTCTGAGGTATATTTAATATAGTCCCTATTTGTCTGTTGTGTACTATGCCTTAGTTCAGCTGTCTTATTCTGACATTCTGGCAGGTATGGTTACCATCTTGGTCGTATGCGTGTCCATCCATGATAATCGCCTACATGACACTGATATAGGTCCCTATGTCTTCCCCCAATGGTTTACACAATATCCAGTGGGTGGGTTGCACCTTTTTGGTGAATATAGGCGTGTGCCATACCCACATAGGTATATTGATCACTCCCATGTGGCGTATCTAATAGATCTGTGCCAACCAGCACCTTGGCCCAATTCTGCATACCCATGATTCCCATACCTGACACACCTCCACAGTACCCATTAGACATGTTTAATGTGAGCGATAATAAAGTGTGAAGACACTTCCGAGCACTCCCCACTCTGCGGATATCAGCTCGTACGTCATACATTCAATAGACCCATGTGTTATTACCCTTGCACCTGCTACTGTTGCATGTACAGCTATATCGTAGTTGCAGGTGTGACTTCTTTTGCATCAATGACGGTTCGCACTTCATACAGATCAATTTTTGGGGTCCTGCAAAGGACACCTATATTCATGTTTAACGTGTAGAACTTGCAGGCCCTGTCACACTGGTACTTTCCGGGAAATGGTTTGTAAACCATCGGTGTATTCTCCTTTCATGCATGTCTGTCTGTCTATCCATATTAGGTCACTATTCATGTACATGTGTTATATGTACATGGACATATGTTTGTTGTGTATATATCTATTCATGTATAGTGTGTGTATAGATATATATATCTGTACATATATACATATGTCTGTACATTCCTCATCTCGTAATTTGCTTTGGATTATGTCTGTGGATATATGTGCATATATATCTCCATATCATACCTTTCAACTGTACAGATTTCTGCTGCATGTACAGCTGTTTGCCTCTTATCTTTGTTCCATTTTTCATAACCTTGTGTCTATCTGGCAAGTTAGTGGCATATCATTAAAGACTGACGTTGGTAAATAATGACAAACATTTCAGGTTACGACTTCTTACCCTTCAGAGAATCCATGCTAGTGACACACCTGTTATTCTATCCACTTTCTCTATTTGTTAGGCAATATCTGGGGATTGTCCCTGTTTGTGGTCCCTTTTTCATAACCTTGTGTCTATCTGGCAAGTTAGTAACATATCATTAAAGACTGACGTTGGTAAATAATGACAAACATTTCAGGTTATGACTTCATACCCTTCAGAGAATCCATGCTAGTGACACACCTGTTATTCTATCCACTTTCTATGTTTGTTAGGGCAATATCTGGGGATTGTCCCTATTTGTACCAGTTGTTGTCATAGCTTTGTCCGGTTTTGTACTTTACGGGTTTAACAAGTATGAGCCATGTACATGGAACGTGGGGAAAACACCATTCATTTTCTATTCTGTGAGCGGATTACACATGCGCAGGCGCACTTGCATATCCTTATTGTGGGTTACATATGTTTCATAGATAATTGTGCTTCCATGAACTTTCATAATTCTGACTGTAACAGTTACATATCTGTATTCCAGTTTACAGACTACTGCGAAACACACGTTCACCTTTACATATTTAAATGTGTGCACTGCATGAACGCTTTAATTACACTTTCAAGTTATATGCGCAGTGGTCATAGGTCAACCGGGACTGCATTCACATTGGCCGGATACCGGAACCACTTTTCTATTGGTGTTCTCCCTCATTGATATGCATACTCATAGTACTTAGCTACATCAACATATGCCTCACCGCTTCACCTACGACACAGGCATCCATTCTTCTGCTGGGAAAAAGGCAGTACTACATATTACACATTCCCTATTGCCTACTGCTGTGGACTCCGGCTGCATTGTTAATCACTCCGAGGGTATGCAGAACACCAAGGCATATAGTCCAGCCACATACAGGTCTTTGATTGTCAGGGTGTTCATGTAGTGATCTGGGTTTAGGCTTGTCCACCTGGTGAACGGAACTTCCCTGGCCGAGGTCAAATGTCAGACGAAGCATATGGACAGGGCTTATCTCCCTATTTTGAAGTTTTACCTGTGTTTATAGACACAGGTGTTTGGGCACCTGTCAGCAGCTAATTCTGTTGGCATTACATATTATGGGTGGGTTTGTTACAGTCCATACTCCCCGGTGAGGGGTGTTCCCATTCACATTTGACTATTACCTGTATACAGTCATACGGGGATTGTTACTTTTGGACATGAAGTGACTACAGGTATGCGGTTGTACATTACACAAGTGTGAAGGGCTGTTCCTGTAAATATGTATGGACCATACCTCTTAGACCACCGAACCTGTGCAAAACCTACACGATGGGGGGACAATTAGGGACACATTTTAACGATTGCTCTTACAAGCTTACAACGTTGATAGAATGCTAGGTCTTGCATTAGCATGACTTTTCTGCAGGTTGTGGAGTCTTATACTCAGGATATTTCTCATTATTTAGTGACGTCAATCCTCAGCTATTTACCACACTGGTGCAGATTGTCGGAGGCACACACCAACACTATGGGGTGAACCTGTGGTCATTCTTAGGGTTGCCACCTTTTCGACTGCCCAAAGTGGGACATGTTCTGTAGAGATGTCAGATTTTCCAGGACAAAACATACCTACAGCCGTGCATAGTACTGAACTTTAACCTTTTTTGTACATATAATAGCTTATTCTAGTAACATTTGAATTGCTTATGCTACCTCACATAACATATTGAGGATTCAAATCTAAAATAACCATTTTATGCGACTATTAAAGTAAATTAGGAAATAAACTCTCAGGACATTTGCTATGTCTTGATTTTTTTCACAGGACACAACTGCCTACAGAGGGATTGTTACTCGCAAAGTGGGACAGGTGGTGACCCTAGTCATTCTGCGAATATCCGCACAGTTGAGTGGTATGGCACGGACCTCTGTAATACGCTGTTGTGTTCTGGCACAGCAGTAGCTCAGCATTAAAGACTGCAGTCGGAACGTGCTGACAGACAGTTGGGTTTCAGACTTCATATTCCAGACATTAATGCCAATGTGCAAACTGTTATTCTATCAAATTCTATGTTTCTAAGAGATATGTTTACAGATTGTCCCTGAGTTTGGACCTTTGTCGCACTTATATTCATGGCTCTGTCCAGAGATCTTGCTCACACAGGTTGACAGGTATGGTCAGTCACGATTGCACACAGTGTCCCTCACCCTTGATTAGGGTTGACCTGTTTACATAGTGTCTTCCTCGCCCTCATGCCGTTTTCCACTTTGCAAATGTGTGCATTATATTCTCCCTCCTATCCGTGTCTGGACACGTGCATCACAGGAAGGTATTTTATCCTGGGTGGTAGGTTATGCATGCCCACTTAGGGCTGGACAGTGTCATGGACCTCTACTGCACGTTCTGACTTGTGTCCAGATATCTACTGGATTGGACATCATGTCGTCATACCCATTCTACTATTTACACAAGTTGGTCATCCCGTGAGGGATATCCCAAAAATTGGTCAAGACGAAAACAAGTTAGATACCGAAGATTTTTGTGGCTTCACGAAAACATGCAGGGGGTTTTACCTGCAGGGGATACATGGTTTGCAATCCTGACACTGCCTAGGGTGACAATACCTACTACATATGCGTAGGGGTCACTGTGTGTAGCTGTTTCTGCAACAAACCAGTGGACCAAGTACGGCTGGATTTGGTGGACATTCTGGTATGGTGGCAGGTTGTGTGTTGTGGAGGGTATGCTGGGTAGGCTATTATGCATCCAGGTGTGTTGCATTTGTTATGGCCAGTTCCATCAGGACCCATCTGTGGGTATGTGATGGTGCCGTATGTATACATTTGTCTCGCATATTTCCATATTCATATGTTTGTGGGATTGTGTTCTACACTATGGCCTGTCTGCTTGTCTTGCAGCTGTTTCTACATGAGGTTGTGTTTCTTTCCACTTCACCCGCTGCCCCCTCATACACCTCCGGTTCACCTTTTCTGCATACGACACAAGTATCGCCTTTGAGGAATTTACCATTAAACACACACCCCTCACATGCTAATTACTCACAGCCCACAGAGCACTACTTTGGTTGTTGGCCCATGACACGACCAGAGTTACACATTGACTACCCTACATGTGTCGGGTACCTTTATGGTTGTGTGGACTACCCTGCCATGTTTGCTGTCCACATGCTATACCTCACGCACATAGGTACACACCCTTACTTCACTTTCATTACTTGGTTGGTGTATCTGGGTACTACCCGTTCGACTGTGTCACATACACGTTCGGATTATACAGCTGCCTTCCGGATTCTACCAGCCTGTTCTACTCATTGGTAGGATGGCACCTTTTCCTGTGTCCAAGCTATTCCTTACACATGTCCGACTGTTGTGGACATTGCCTCCCCACAATAAACGGTTGTGTTTCCACCTTTTCAGTTGTCCACAGTGTGACATAGGGTTACCACCTGTCCCACTTTGCGAGGGACAGTCCCTCTTTGGGCAGTTGTGTCCTGACATGTAATTGTCACCATGGCAAATGTCCTGAGATTTTAGGACAAACATATTTCTTATATTTTATATGATAGTTGCATTAAACAGTTAATTCTGTATCTAAAATACCTGACTGTTATGAGAAACAGACTAGGCAATGAAAATGCTACAGGAATACGCTTTTCTGTAGGCAAAACAGTTATGTTCTGTCCTTTGTACTGGCCGTGGGTATGTGTCGGCCTGTACAGTCTGATGTCTGTACCAAACATGTCCCACTTTGGCCATTTGTAAGGGTGGCAACCCTACATGTGTGACAGTTGCAGTGAACACAGCATATTTTACAGGACGACACATACCCACGGTCAGTTCGGCAGATAGAACTTACAATTCTTGCCTATATCTAAGCTTATTCTTGTAGCATTTCGGTATCTTATTCTGTTTGTTATGACATTTCTGTATTATACGTCCAGTGAAATATGTTTAATGCAACTATTGCATGACATCTACGGAGGAATTATGTCCTATATTCTCTGGACATTTGCCAGTTTTACATGTTTGTGTCAGGACACATCTGCCCACAGAGGGACTGTCGCTCGCAAAGTGGGACAGGTGGTAATCTTGGTCGATGGTACGGATCATACTGTTCCTTTCGGCCTACATGTGTCCGTGTTGTTATGGCTCGTTTATAAGCTCCTTCTGTTTCGTTTACATGCGTATGCTATGTACTATCACATTTGGTATGTGAAATACGAACATACCTTTTGTATGTGACTATTACATGGCTTGTGGGATATGATTCAGACATACGGTCACTACCTATATCTACATTTCTCCTTGTGTATTTTGTTATGGACACATCTGCACAGCTATGTTCCCTCCCTCAAATTATGGGTCGGCTGGTGACCCTCTCCATTGGACTGGACGTACCTACTGGCGGCGCTAACATCTGATATGTTTCACTTCCACATGGTATAGCTATCTATACTATGTTGGACTACAGGCACACGGTTTTCCTGTCATTTGTTCATGGGTATGGACCCGTTATTCCCTACCATGCATTTGTGTTTGAGTCTTCATTTTCTGTTCGCAGGGACTCTGCTTTGCATACGTTTCAGTCTCCACGGACACTGATAGGTATGATTAGTATTGCTGGTGGAATATAATATTCAGCAGTTTAGGTTGCTCCTCGGAAGCCGACATTGACACGCCTCCCTGCGCAACTTCGATACGCCCCTTGCACTCATGCACGTTTCCTATGCACGTGACTGTGGCGGCTGAGCGCCTTCATTAATATGCATATGGCGCGACTACTCCACATCTACGCCGCACGGCCGGCACAAGCCTTATACCGGCCTTGCACCGAGCTTCATGAATCCAGGGGTAAGACTTTATTGTTCAATTTCACTTTTGAAAAGAGTGAAATTCTTTACATGATTTAGAGAGTGGTAAACATCTAAGGTTTATGAAATCAGATAAGAGCAAGAAAAGATTTGTTATGGATCAAATTATATATGCTTATAAAATGTGTATGCATTTAAATAAAAGTTGTTGCAAAAGGGCTGATAAAATTGACATATACAGGAGTTTTAACAAAACTGTCATTATACTGTTGGATTCATTACATCACAATTATATTTATTTTAAACTGTTCAGTTATCTAAGAGTGAGAAATATAAAAATAGGTAGAAATTTTGCTTTGCCTAAAATTTATAAAAAGTTCAAT